>NW_013953163.1:52725-56100 GCF_001266775.1 Austrofundulus limnaeus
GTGGTGACTAAACAGATTCTACAGAATTTCCATGAAACATCACGAGTCTTTGTGTGTTTTTTATTTGTACATGTTCAGGTCTGCAGCTGCAGGTGAAGGGCAGCAGGTCCAGACCTCCAGCAGTACAGACGGTCAACCTGCCCCCTCTGACCAGCACCGCTACAACATGGACTATCCCTGCATCGGAACCTGTCTGGTCATCAACAACAAGAACTTCCACAAAAGCACCGGTAAATACCTGAACTTGTTGATGTGTTGGAGCAGGGCAGAGTGTTGGTTAGTAGTTACAGCTGCTGGAGGAAAGCTTCAGTGGGAAACAGAGCAGTTTATGTCTCAGGACAAACCAGAGCTGATGAATGTTTTGATGAACTGATCAGGATTGAACGCCTCTATGAAAGCAGGACTTTTAGCAGTTTGCTGCTGTGGAGAAAAACATCAGCGGTGATCTTAGAGAAGAMACTGTTCCTGGCCAGCAGTGTGGAAAAGGTTCAACACAGACATTCTGGTGTCCTTCACTGACAGGTGAGGACTATTATTGAAAAGTGGAAACCATATAAAACACCTGCCAGTCTTCTTATGAGTGGACATCACAGGAAATTCACCCTAAAGTCAGACTGTGCAGTGCTCAGAGGGGTTTCAGTTAGAAACAGACTGAATACAGAGGATTTGTTAGGAAAGGTTCTGTCTGAAACCATCACAACAGGACTGTGAGGTGTGTAGAGTTTCATCAAACTGAACCACAAGACTTCTGGAACACAGCTGAGACCAAGGATGTTGAATACATCTTTGTTTTGTTTTTCTTTTATTACATAACTAACCTTCCTCTCCTCTCATTAACTTGAACAGTTTAATGGTTAAAAGGCCTCCATCCCACATGTTTCAGTTGTTTCCCTTCTCTTCAGCAGCTCTTCATGTTCTGCAGAAGCCTTAAAAAATGGATTAAACCAAGAAAATAAAGGATTTGGTTCAAACAGTGGTCTTCTTTTGCCTGCACTGAAACACAACCCCTCGGCAGTATTGGTTTTTACATCTTTTAAATAATTTGACTCCAAGGGAAATCACCATTGCAAGTCYAATCAGGTYRGTCAAAGCAGAGAAAGATGGAGAACATACWGGATGGTGGCCCTGCAGGACCAGAACTGGACACCCATGGTTTAAACAGACRACCAGTACATCGTATTTGTCTGAATGATCCAACAATCATTTCCCATAAAACTACTAAAATTATTCCTTCAAGCACATCCCTTAATATATGCAGTACACTGTCCTTCTAGTTTTATGTGTCACAGTAAAGAGCTTCACTAGCTTATGGCTAGCTTTACGCCTCTCAGTTGTTTGTTTACATCATGTTACACAGCTCCAAGTTTGAAGAAACCCAAACACACCACCAGCTGTAGAGCACGGTGGTGGTGGGTTGATGARTTGGGTTTGTTTTGTAGCTCCAGGACCTGGACACCTTGCAGTCCCTCAGTGGATCCTGGGCTCCTCTATGGACAGGAGTCACTAGCTGTGTTTCCATTGACCATGAAAATGCACAAATTTAAATTTCGAAAATAAATTTGCTCAATGGAAACACATCAATTTGAAAATAAAATTACGTGTTACGACAAAATGTTTTTGCGCTAGGATGAGGTGGTTTTTTGGCCGTATCGGAATTGGTGTTTTTTCGCAAAACTGCAATGGAAACACTTTTTGCATCACGGGAGTCACGTGATCAACAACCGGCTGTTTCTACTGGTGAAAAAGATGACAAGAAGCTAACAGGAAGTAGAAGTAGTAGTAATTTCACAGAAGAAGTATAAAATAGTAAACTCACCGACTACAATTTCCCCAAAACACAGCATACGTAGCCGCTCCCAAGTAGGGACTTGTCTCTGGAAAGCCTCGATNAAGTAAAAGTAAAATTACATGAACAAAATATGACTGGTAAAAATAAAATTCACTAATAAGAAAAGTATTTCAGTAAAAGTCATAAAAGTGCTCATAATAATCAGGAAAGTCAAAGCACTTTTACACAAATGAAGTGTTGAATTTACCAACCAAACTGGTTCCTGAGCTGAGTGAATTATTTTACTCAGCCTGTAAATTCAACACTTGAATGGTTCTCAAACTTCAAAGTTGTTACGTTTTATGAACATATTTTAAAYCATTGGTTTAGTTCAGTTCATTCAGAAAGGGCCTCATCACAACCCGATCTGTCCCGTGTTTTAATAACAATAATAATAATATTAAATGGAAGAGGGGGCACACTGTCCTCGCTACTCTGGGTTTTTTAAAGCGTGAGATTTTTTTTTACTGTCTCCAGCCTGCACACAAACTGAGTTTTTCATGAGAATACAGGGAGTTAAAAAACATACACTTTCCAACATGGGGATTTTTTAAACCTTTTTTTTTTTTTGGTGGATCTGTGGTGACTCAATGTGAAACGATGACACATCAAGAACAAGTAATGAGCTGTTTTATCAGTTGTTCAGCATCTGTCCTGCTTTATTCTGAGTTATCTCAACTTTGATCTTAAAATGGTTAGTGACTGTATTTAACCCAACAAARATTTAAAGGATTAGGATTGGCAGCAGAAGGTCTAAATGGGGTCCATCAAATTAAGTAAAAAAAAAAAACGAGTTTGTCTTCCTCCAGACTGGAWTAGATCTGTTTTCAAATAGAATGTTTCCTAAATTCAGTCAATTCCAGCTGAACTGACTGATCTCTGTAAAACTCACTTGGTCTGTCTGTAGATACTGAAGCAGCAGCAGCTGCTACAGCCAGCTTCCTGCAGCTCAGATTAGTTTTTTCAAGTGAAAATGTTCTTCTGTATAATGTTCTGAAGTGTAAACGTTCTGTCAGAGAGGTAGAGGAACAGAAACAGAACATTATGTTTGTGAGATGAATTTTTCTGCTGTACCTGATCAAACCAGTTGGTACAGGAAGTCTGACGTCACTAACATAGTTTCACTTTTGTCACATTCTTCTAAACAAGTGAAATACGAGGAAGAATTCTCCTCTCCTCTCTTCTCCTGCTGATGGAGGATTTGTGTTCATGTCTGCAGGAACATGGCTGAGGTTTCTGGTCCCACCGAGGAGCAGAGTGGTCCTCAGGACACTGTGGACGCCCTGGAGGGGTTTGGAAAAAGGTTGTTACTCTGCAGAATCATACATTACTGTAGAACCACTTTTATTCCATTAATGTAGGAGCTGTTTGTTACAGTAAATCTTTGATCTGCTTAGTGAAACATTTATACCTGAAGGCTTGTTTAAACAAGCTTTATCACAAGACTGGTGTTATGTGGTGACTAAACAGATTCTACAGAATTTCCATGAAACATCATCACGAGTCTTTGTGTGTTTTTTATTTGTACATGTTCAGGTCTGCAGCTG
>NW_013953163.1:58061-69108 GCF_001266775.1 Austrofundulus limnaeus
TTTTTCGACATTAACGGAATATCGACAAAGTTTTGCGCACATTTGCAATGGAAACGCAGCTACTAAGCCTGTCTGTCTGACAGCTGAAGTTTAGGATGATGATGCAGATTAATAATCCCAAAAACAGCAGCACATCCAAGCAGAATGGTTGAAAATGGTGAGCTGAGCCTGACCATCAGAGAGCTGAGCAGAGACAAGTGGACCAAAAGTCCTCTAAAACCATGGGGCACTGGTAAAGTCCCACAGAAAGCCAGTACTGAAGCAGGTTCTACAAACTGCTGAGTCATCAGTTGGAATCTGTTGTGTGTTTTTGGTACTCGAGGTTCCGTTTGTTAAACTTGTGTTTGTGTGCAGGTATGAGTGAGCGTCAGGGGACAGACGTTGATGCTGGGAAGGTTCTGAACACCTTCAGGAAGCTGGGTTACAGAACCTCACTGCACAACGACCAGACTGTGGKWGAAATGAAAAACCTGATGAGACAAGGTAATCAAAGGACCTTATTTCATTCCTTTTAACTCTGAAAAGTACAGTATTCCTCTGTATCCTGTAATTGTATAATAGCACACTAAACCCAGCCTTCTCTTCTTTTACTGCACAAACTGAAATTAATGCAGTTATTCTTGTTTGTGTTTTTAGTTGTTTTGGTGTTGTTGTTAAACACAATRGTTCTTGACAAACTTTTAAAATTCTTCAGAAAATATTTTCTATCTTTAAGACTTGTTTCTTCCTGTCAAAAACTACCATAAATTAAACCAAACGTCTGTGGAAAAAAATTAACTCTTTTGGGGAGTTTTCATCTTTATCATAGCTGGGTTTACTGGTTTAAACCTCACTTTACTGCCTGATAACCCATCTCTGTTGTCTCTGTGTGTCCAGTGTCTCAGGAGGACCACAGCKAGAACGCYTCCTTTGTGTGTGTTCTGCTGAGTCATGGAGACGAGGGGGTCATTTARGGCACTGATAACMWTGAAAAGATCGACACTCTGATAAATAACTTCAAAGGACACAAGTGTCTGAGTTTGGTGGGGAAGCCAAAGCTCTTCTTCATACAGGTTAGTTTTTCACTTTGGTCRTCTCACTRCGCTGTACCTTCAGTAACAATTCAAATTAAAACATGTCTGATGTCAGGCGTGTCGTGGTTCATCCCTGGATGGTGGTGTYATGATRGAGACCGATGCTGTGGAAGAGCAAGCAACAGAGAYGATTCCRGTGGAGGCAGACTTCCTGTATGCYTACTCCACAGCTCCGGGTAACCAGCAACACGTCACTGTTTCCTGTTCATGCCTCTGCCCACTCTCTGAACCTGAACTCAATCCACCTGCAGGCTTTTACTCCTGGAGGAACYCAAGCAACGGCACCTGGTTCATTCAGTCTCTGTGTGCAATGTTGGAAAGGTTCAAGGGAGAACTGGATCTGATGCAGATCCTGACTCGGGTCAACCACATGGTGTCGCGCCAATTTGAGTCTTCATCCAACTRGCCTGYGTTTAGTGGGAAAAAGCAAATCCCTTGTATTGTCTCAATGTTGACAAAAGACCTTTATTTTCCAAAGTAAAACCATTTTACACTTAATTCATTTAGAAACCAAACACTTACAACAAGGGAGCATTGACTAGGGCTGGGTGATTTGGATAAAAACTGAATCAGGACATACACCTTTCAATAATCYTTGATTAGTTTTTTATTTTACCTATTTGGTGATGTGATCTTTGTTCTCTTTTATCCACAACTTCCTCTTGAGCTGTTGCATCATTTTCRCCTCCATGTCATTCTGTTTTATTTTGAAGCAGTTATGGTGGTTAAACATGGAACTACTACGTTACTCAACAGGTTGTTGCAGCTCACCAGAAATGAGTTAGTTGGATGATGCAACCAATCGTACCCCTAATTTACACTAGATGTGGCTCCGCTCTGCTCCGATGTGGTCCAATCTCCACAGCAAATACGCAACCTTTATAACCAGTAGCTGCGTTTCCATTGACCATGAAAAATTTGCAAATTAGAAATTGGAAAATAAATTTGCTCAATGGAAACACATCAATTTCGAGGAAAAAAATGTGTTTTTCGACAAAATGTTTTTGCACTAGGATGAGGTGGTTTTTCGGTCATATCGAAATTGGTGTTTTTCGCAAAACTGCAATGGAAACACTTTTGTCGCATCACGGGAGTCACGTGATCAACAACCGGCTGTTTCTACTGGCGAAAAATACAACGAAGAAAAAGATAACAGGAAGTAGAAGTAGTAGTAATATCACAGAAGTAGTAAAAAATAGTAAACTCACCGACTACAATTTCCCAAAAACACAGCATACGTAGCCYCTCCCAAGTAGGGACTTGWCTCTGGAAAGCCTCGATAAAAGACGCCAACGTCTCCTCTGATGATGAGCGCTAGTGTCGTGGTAGCAACATGCTATGTGTTTACATCCATCGCCGCCATGTTTGTAATGACTTATCGCYAAAACAAACGTATTCTCGCGTGACTTTAATAACATTTCTTACTTAATAGAAACACAGCAGTTGTGAAACTGTGTTTTCGACATTAACAGAATATCGACAAAGTTTTGTGCACATTTGCAATGGAAACGCAGCTTATGACACTATTTACACTGCAGGGTGGCGGTGAGTGGAAGGCAATCTGCTAAAATTAGATTTGATCCTATTTGTTCTGAACGCTGCTCCGGAGTCAATCTACAAAAACCACATTGCACCAACAGCAAAAGGAACAAACACAACATTATATATATGTACATATACATATGTATTTTCAAAATAAGACACCATAAGTTGGACTAATTTTGTCAAAATCCCAGCTACATTAATTAATATATGGATATATTTATACACAAATGCTGTCAGAATGTATGGTTCTGTTTGGGAAGCAGATAGAAACGTAGCATGAAGCATATGTGTACACACAAGATACACATGGATTTTATTTTAAAATCAGAAGTTTCAGAAAGACGACAGCGATACAGTTTCAACCATAGATACTGAATCAAAAGCTTTTATATCAATGTTTTCAGCTGTGTTTGGAGTTCATCTTTCACAGAATTAGTTTTTGCTCTGACTTCCACATTTATCACTGGATTTATTGCGTGATCTCCTTCCTGCACGCCCTCCCTCCTCTGTGTGTCGACCGGAGCTAAGCAGAGGCCATATAAACTGAGGTGCAAATAAATAGCTGCGAACTGCGCACCGCAGCGCAGCAGAGTTAAATCTAGTGTGAATCTGGGGTTAGTTAGCTGGGCTGAGAGAGGTCAAGAAGCTAAATCTTTCCTCTGCCTACATCCCCCAGAATGCCATGCAGTTCAGGATCAGAGTTCAGTGAAACTATCAACATTCAATCAGATGTATTTTCTTCTGATATTGATCAAGTGTCTATAGCAATATACTGTCCATTGTTGTTGTTTCATCATTGCCCAGCCCTAGCTTTAACTGTCCTGCTAGTCCAAACAGAGCTTAAATGGCACAACCAGCTTTTAAAAGATATGTGAAAATTAAAGATAATTAGAGATGTATTTTTTTATTATGTATTTAAAATTTGTACTAAAGTTCTGATGGAAATAAACAAATTGATGTATTGGAACAGTTTCCTGGAAAAAGCTTTTTTTTATTAACGTTATACAGACAACTTTAAAAAATTAAACATTCACCAAACAGAAATATTTATTTCATGTTTATACTTCTGACGATCTAAGATTTATTTCTCCACACCACTGTGTCAAACTCACTTTCATGYGAGCCAAAATGAGTTAACCTCTGTTAATATTCATTGTAAAAACATACACTTTTTATCCATCCGTCTATTTTCTTCAGCTTATCCGGGGTCGGGTTATGGGGGCAGCAGCCTAAGCAGAGAGACCCAGACTTCCCTCTCCCCAGCCATTTGGGCCAGCACGTCTGGGGGAATCCCAAGGTGTTCCCAGGCCATCTGAGAAACATAGTCCCTCCATCGTGTCCTGGGTCTTCCTCTGGGTCTCCTCGCAGTGGGACGTCACCTCACCAGGGAGGCATCCAGGAGGCATCCTAACCAGATGAACCACCTCAACATCCAGAGCTTCAAGGAACTCCAGGAGAATCTCATCCACCCCCGGCGCCCTGCCACCAAGGAGCTTTTTAACCACCTCGGTGACCTCTGCACCAGAGATTGGAGAGTCCGACCCAGGGTCCTCAGGCTCTGCTTCCTCATGGAAAGACGTGTCGGTAGGATTGAGGAGGTCCTCGAAGTATTCTGCTCACCAACCCACAACATCCTGAGTTGAGGTCAGCAGCACACCAACCCCAACATAAACAGTGTTTGTGGCGAACTGCTTTCCCCACCTGAGATGCCAGATGGTGGACCAGAATCGCCTCAAAGCTGTACGTAAGTCTTTTTCCATGGCCTCTCAGAACTCCTCCCACGCCAGAGTTTTTGCCTCAGCAAACACCCGAGCCGCAATCTGCTTGGACTGCCYATACCTATCGGCTGCGTCCAGAGTCCCACAGGCCAAAAAGACCCGATAGGACTCCTTCTTCAGCCTGACAGCATCCCTCACCGCCAGTGTCCACCAACGGGTTCGAGGGTTGCCACCACTTCCAGCACTTCTGGGAGGACTCCAAGTTGTTCCCAGGCCAGCCGAGAGACATAGTCTGTCCAGTATGTTCTGGGTCTTCCCCGGGGTCTCCTCCCAGTCAGACATGCCTGAAGCACCCCCCCAGGGAGGCATTCATGAAGCATCCTTCTCAAAWGAACCACCTCAACTGGCTGTAGTGTCTCCTGGATTACTGAACTTCTCACTCTCCCTTCCTAGAATCCATCCATCCTATGGAGAAAACTCTTTTTGACCACTTGTAACTAAAAATTTGTTCTTTCAGTCACTTCCCAGTGTTTGTGATCATAGAGGGTAGGAACGTAGTCTTATCGGTAAAAAGAGTTTCACCTTACAATCCACAAAACATCGATCCGTCTATCAATCTCACGCTCCATTCTTCCCTCACTCATGAACAAGACCCCAAGATACTTGAACTCCTCCATTTGAGGCAGAACTTCATCCCCAACCCAGAGAGAGCAATCCACCCTTTTCCGACTGAGGACCATGGACTCAGATTTGGAGGTGCTGATCCTCATCACAGCCGCTTCACACTCAGCTGCAAACTGCTGCAGTGAGAGCTGAAGATCCTGGAGCGATGATGCCAACAGAACCACATAATCTGCAAACAGCAGAGATGAAATCCAGAGGCCATTGAACCAGACTCCATCCGCCCCCTGGCTGCATCGAGAAATTCTGTCCATGAAAGTTATGAACAYAATRGGTGACAACGGGCAGCCCTGTTGGAGTCCAACTCCCACTCTGAAGGGGTCCAACTTACTACCGGCAATMRYAACCAAACTCRTGCACRGCTTGTATAGAGACTGWATGGCCCGTAACAACGGACCCACAATCCCATACTCACGTAGCACCCCCACAGTGTACCTTGAGGAACACGGTTGAATGCCTTCTCCAAGTCCACAAAACACATGTAGACTGGATTAGCAAATACCCATGACCCCTCGAGGATCCTAGTGAGGATAGAGAGTTGGCCCAGTGTTCCACGGCCAAGYCGAAACCTGCATTGTTCCTCCAGAATCTGAGGTTCAACCGTCGATCAGGCTCCAGTACACCAGAAAAGACCTTACCGGTGAGGCTAAGGAGAGTGATGCCCCTGTAATGGAAAACCTTTGTATTTTCTTCTTTTTACWGTTGCTGCTTTTTAAAACACAAAAAGAAAAATATGTCCAAAACTAAACTGAGGCATGCACAGCTGACAGTTTACAGCCGACTTGGTAATTACTGGACATGAAATTAATCACAGATCCTATGTAAAACACAAACACCACAGAAGATTCTTCACAAGAGGAACTGAAAACTCTGGAGCAGCAGTGACTTTTTTTTTTTTTTTACAAAACAAAGACATTCACATTCAACCTGAAGACATTTCCATTTGTCATACTCTACCTGCTAAATCCCAAAAACTCAAACCATCCATTGTTCTCAGGTTTATTAGTAGGAAAGCATGAAATAATTTAATTATGCAAGCTAAAAAACTGAAGGGAAAAAATGTTTACATAAATGAACATTTAATGAACAAAAAAAAAAAAAAAAGGAAAAATTGCCCGTCAAGCAAGATTGCTAAAAACCAGAAAAAAAAAATAACAGCGACTTGGACAAGAAACAGAAACATTTGGACCAGAGTAAGGGAGGGATCACAGGCTAAAATGGTAAAGGAGTTGGAAGACTTGGAAGGATTTAGATGAGGTCAGGAGGGAACAAATAAACCAAAATAAAATTAAAAGACGAAAACTATTTTGTACAAAATGAATAAATAAAAAATACAGACAAATGGATAAATACACTAAAATATGAACACATACTCAGAATTTAAAATATGAACTGTATCATAAGAACAGAAACAAGAAAAGAGGTGGTGGGGTGTCTTTTCTTGTTGATAAGGAAATAAAATGTAAAATAATAAATAAAATGTCAATAAGTATAAATAGTAAATGGACTGAACTTATAGAGCGCTTTATCAAGTGTAGAATCAATAAGTATAGATGGTGTTATGGAAATAATTACAGTTGAAATAATAAATAAGAATTAAAAACAATAAGTTGTGTATATCGATCACTAGACTTAAGTATAGATGTATTCACAGATCAAATTATGGAACTACTGGAAAGGACTTTTAACAAAACAGTTTTCTTGTGTGGAGACTATTCATCTGGATAATAAAACAGAATCCAATATTGGTACTTTCATAAATTCAATGTATAGTTTAAATCTTTATCCACTTATGTCAAAACCTACAAGAATCACAACTCAGTGCTACAATAATTGATATAATATTTTCACAAATATAACAAACACAGAGGTAATGGGTGGCAGTTTGATTACTGATTTAAGTGATCACTTGCTGGTTTTCACTATTTATAAAAAAGATCAATACAGCACAAAAGTAGTTACAACAAAAAAAATTAACACATCAAGAAAAGTGTTGGACAAATTAAAAGAAGTTTTAATAAGCCAAAATTGGAAAGATGTGTATATTGATGATGTAAACAGAGCATATGTTTTCATGAACATTTTAGATCTGTATGAAAAAAACTTGTGTGCAAAAACAATTACACAAAGAGAAATACTGTTGACAAGCCATGGATGACAAAAGGATTCAGAAATACCTGTAAAAAACAACTATTTGTATTCATGCTTTCTGAAGTCAAGAACAAAAGAAGCAGAAGAGAGGTAGAAAATGTTTAAAAACAAGTTGGTATGGATTAGAAGAAAACATAAGAAGGAATATTATAGTGATTTATTAGATAAAAGTAAAAGTGATGTGAAAGAAACATGACGACTAATGAACAGAGTTCTGAAAAATCACAAAGTAAATTCAGGTATTTCACAATATTTTGTAAAGGAAGGAAATGCAGTACATGATCAGAATGAAATTGCAAATGGATTTAATCATTATTTTGTGCATGTTGGTCCAAGTCTCGCAGATAAAATACCAAACGTAGATAAAAATATGAGTCATACAGTTACYGGTTGTGCCAACAGCATTTTTCTTGATGGAACTGACAAAGAAGAAAAAACGAATATTGTAAAAAATCTTGCAGATAAAAGATCAAAGTATTGTGTGGACATGGACATGGTGTTTGTAAAGGATATCATGGACTATGTCATTGAGCCATTTACATATATATGCAATTTATCTTTTTCAACCAGTGTATTTCCAGACAACATGAACATAGCTAAGGTAGTCCCTCTTCACAAGAATGGTGACAAATGTATATTTAACAGACAGTATTTATGTTGATTTTAAAAAAAGCCTTTGACACCACTGACCACAGTATTCTTCCTCAAAAGCTAAATAAATATGTATGAGAGGTCCAGCACTACAGTGGGTATCTAGCTATTTGGGAAAATAGGAAACAGTTTGCACAACTAGACGTAAGATCTGAACTCAGTAATATCTCATGTGGAGTTCCACAGGGTTCTGTACTTGGACTAAAGTTATTTATTTTGTTTGTAAATGATTTGGTTAATGTGTCAGGGTTGTTGAAATGGGTTTTTATTTGCAGATGACACTACATTTTTTGTATGGGTAAAGATATAGAACGGACGATGGAAATGATGCAAACAGAATTTGTAAAAACACAAACCTGGTTTAAATTTAAATTAAGTAAATTTATTAAGTTACTAAATAAATTGTCACTAAATTTGGATAAAACTAATTATATGATATTTAGTAATAAAAAGAGAACTGTTGATGTTCCATTCAGAGTTGATGGTTTTGAGATCTGTAGAGTCAGTGAGGTGAAGTTTTTTGGTGTCATTATTGATGAAAAGCTAACATGGAAATCCCACATAAATCATTTAAGAAAGCTAATGCACTTTATGTGAAGTTCTGGTAATTTTTTTCTTTAAAAAGATGCTATAAATAAATGTTATCTATTATTGGAATGAGGGTGAAGTAACTGCAGCAGCTACAATGATGTAATACTTCACAAATACTCCCTCTGCTGGTTTATAAATTGAATGTGGCCTTGGAAGAATTTTCTAAAAATTTGAATGCTTCAGAAAAAAAGTATCTCACCTCTGTTCTAGATAATCAAGTTTCCTCGTCAGCCTGGTGCTGATTCAGAACCATGTCTGCTACCCTTTTTTTAGAATAACATCATCTAAAGTTGAGCCATTTTAGTTAAATAAACATACAGCATTGTAGAATATTGCAGCCCAATGTGTTAGTGATCTAATTTACTGAATAACTGTCAGAAGGTACAGTGTAATATCAAATCAGTGTTTGTAAAATAGTTACAGCCAATTTTGTTGTTTTCTAAGGTTGAGTAGTTATATTGTTAAATCTGGAAGATAATCAGCTGAATGTTGTGTCAAAGATCACTTTCTGTGAGTTTCATTGAAATCTGTCCAGTGATTCATGAGATATTTTGCTAACATAACCATAGATCACCAGTTTTTCTGCACTATTTTGTTTGAGATTACCTCTAAAAAATTCTTGCTCAGATTTTTTTTTWAAATATGCCGATCGAGACTGTTTCCAAATCTGGATCCTGTCAGAAATAGAACCAGGTTAGGTCTGACAGGACCTGATCCTACACCCTGGAACAGGTCTCTGAAGAACATTGGCAGTTCCATAAACCCTGCTGTTGTCAATTTCTTGGAAAAGTCAAACCCGGAACTTGAACAAGCTGTTCCATCAGGTACAACTTTGAATTAACACTAATCTATTCTTATCCAAATTCACAGTTTTCCTTTATGTGGTTTGTTGATTTATTTTGTTTTAATCTAATTTGAAATTTGTTCTATTTTAGTCTTTGATGTATGAAAGCATTCAGCTCAGGGACATGGGTGCCCGGGTTTTGTTGTTTTTATAACATTTTTACTTTTTAAACAAAATTAACTTTATGTACAATTACAATGCGATTGAGCAAGAAAATGCAAAATACATCAACATGTTGATCTGGTAAAATGAAGTATTGGATGGATGTTTGGTCAGTTTGACCCCTAGAGGGTGACAGAGTGTAAGTCAGCAATAGCTTATTATCTGTGCTCAGTGTCTGATCAAACCATCCACTAACCTGCACTTATTTTGAGTACTAAAATTTCGTTTTTTCTACTACTTCTACTACTACTAGTAGTAGCAGTAGTAGTAATAGTAGTAGTAGTAGTAGTAATAATAATAATAATAATAATAATAATAATAATAACGTAATCCACAGTATGCATGTTGAGGAAAATACATTTTCAAAATAAGTGTCCTAGGCTTCCACATGTTTTATTTAATTTAAAGATGAAACTGAAGCTGTTGATGTTTGTTGCAGTCCTCCTCAGTATCTCCTGTAGAAAAACACGTCATGAAGTGAAAACAGACCTGCTGCACTGCTCTGGGCTCTCACCTAAAAAACTTTTCAGACATAATCATTTCTGTTTCTCAGTTTAAAATTAAAACTGTTTTCAATTTGTTGTAAATGAAAAATGTGACTGAAGTGAACTCACATCAGAGGTGAAAATTATTTTATGGAGATTTGGTCAAACCCAGAGTATGTGTTGTGAATTAATCTCAGCTAAATTTTAGTTCAGTGTCAGTAAAATATTTGTCTATGTGCTGTGGCAGCCGTTAAGAATTTGGTTGACTCCAGAAGGTAATCATTTGTAGATGTTTGTCTGGTGATTATTTCTTGAATACGTTGTCATTAGAATATTACACCATCAGGCTGAATGAACCTCAACTAAGACAGAAGGGAAGGAAAACAAACATAAACGCATCAAAGAAACTCTCCAAACCTGTGAATATTCAAACTGGGCCTTTGTTAAATCAGCAAAGAAATAAAAAAAAACATTCAGCAGATAACATCCTGATACATCTRAGTGATCCAGGTAGAAAAAAATCAAAAAGAAAAGATAAGTAGGTCCTCTGGATGGGTTTACAAACAAAATAAATAACTTTGGTCCAAGTACAGAACCCTGTGGAACTCCACAGGACTTACTTATTTTTTCTTTTTGATTCAGCAGATAAAAACAGGGGAAAGAGCAAACACAAAAACACCGTCATCCCTTATGTGTGTGAAAATTTCAGAAGAATCTTTTCCAAACACATCATACCGGTACATTTCAAACACAGAACCCTTCGACAGAGATTGGTCCATCCCCGCCAAACCCAAGCTGAGCAGCGTGGTGTACGCAGTGCAATGCAGTGAGGATTGTTCAGGGGTCTCATTTACAAAGGATTGCGTGGAAACCATACTAAAAGTGAACGTACGGCCAAAAGGCGGAAATGGCGTACGCTAAAAAAAATTCAGATTTATAAAACGGTGAGTTCGCATGTTTCTGCGCATCTTTCATTTATAAATCACAGCCGTACGTCAGAGTTTGCGCACGAGGTCCCGCCTCAGGTTCTACCCTCTACACGCTCACACTCAACCATAAACAGTCAATGTAAAGTACCTCATGAATGTTAAGATGTATTTAAATCAGTCAGATGATCAGTGCCAACAAAAGTGATTGGTTCAGACA
>NW_013953163.1:70015-71308 GCF_001266775.1 Austrofundulus limnaeus
CTGAAGGTAAATTAAATCTCTGACAGTGATCATTAAATCTCTGACAGTGATCATTACACAGTGTGGCTCTAATTCCTCACTTCACCATCTGTGTCGCAGTTTCACGTCTCCAAAATGAGCGTACGCATGGGTCAGAGCTGTGAGGCACCGCACATTTTCACATCAAGTTTGGATTTTATAAATCACAACCTTGGTGTGAAAACTGGCGTACGCCAGTTTCTGGGCTCATATTGTGCGTACGACAGTTTTATAAATCCGACCCCTGACCTTTATATTGGAGAAACTAAACAACCTCTCCACAGACAAATGGCTCGTCATACAGGACCTCCATCATGAAGGACGGTTGTCTCTGGTGTGATTTACGTGTGAATCGAAGTTTTCTCCTGCATGAGGAAGTGAAATGTCTTCAGCTTTAGAATTAGAATTCCAGTTGTTTTTGTTTTTAACCCTGGTCATGACCTGGATAACTGAGAACCTTCACCAGCGTATTTCTTGAATGTTTCATTAAAAATTGATCAAGCAGGCCATGAGATATTTTGCTAACAGACACATTTTACTCCAATTGTAGCTATTTGTTAATAACTAACTTGTCTGTTTGCAGTGGAAACATGGTGGAGCTCAGACTCAGCTACCACCACACCCAGTTTCTGATCTATATCTGTGACTTCCCTGTTTGGACTTTGGCACACATTTCTTCTAACCGTACTCATTTTTCTGCAGCTACTCCCTTTTTTACAGAATATATTTCTTTTTTTTCTTCAGTAATGTCACTGAATCAAATCATATCTCCTTGTAAACATTTGACTGTGAAACTGAGACAGTTTTGACTTGAGTAAACAGAGTCCTGCGGTTCTTCTCGGTCTGTTCTGCAGAAACTGAACCTGCAGCACCTCGTCTTAAAGGAAAACAAGGTTCTGTTTCTTCAGAACTCCACGGGCCTTGTTTTGCACACAGATGCACGCGCTACTGTGAAGTTTCTAGTTTCGTTTCTGCCATCAGTCGTGCAGAAACACAGAGGTGGTGCATGAGAGGGAGGGGAGGGAAGGAGGAAGTGAAAATGAAATCCAGCTCAAAGATCGTCTATGCATTACGACAGAAAGATGCTCTGTCGTTCAGGTAGATTACAGTTTTTGGAATGGAAGGCTGTTTTCAGATTCACCATTATGACTGTTAAAGGTATATACAGTATTTGTTTGTTGTTTTATGTTTTTGTGACAAGTTTTGAGTTGCTCCTTTAGAGTAATCTTTATAATAACAATAATAATAATAATAATAATAATAATAATAATAATA
>NW_013953163.1:74095-75078 GCF_001266775.1 Austrofundulus limnaeus
CCATCCATCCATCCATCCATCCATCCATCCATCCATCCATCCATCCATCCATCATCTCTTAATTGGTTTATTATTTATTCATTCATTTATTTATTTTTGTTTGTATTTAATCATCCAGATGACATTTCAGACTTGAAAGTCAGATATTCTGACCTCTGGGTACAACTGGAACACAGCACATCCCTGTGAGTTTGCAGTCAGGGAGTGACAGAGATTCTTATTACCATGGTGACCATAATAACAACTGGCTGCAGCTCAAGCATTTCTTTTGAGCTTGGTCTTTGTTCCACTGCTGTTACAGTTTACACCTAAAAAATGTCGACATTTTTACTTTTTAGATTATCACCAAAACTGTCCAACATTATTGGCCTTTAGAGAAGAAAATTAAAAGATGTTTGTTAAGATTTTTTGCTGAACCTTAAGGATTTCCCATGTAAATATCATTTCTTAATTTATTAACAGTGTTGTATAAAGTACGTCAGTACAAGTATCTTATCATAAAAGTACTTTGGTAAAAGCTGAAGTCTTCTCTAAAAATAATACTTGAGTAAAAGTCTTAAAGTATCTGATATTTTTTGTACTTAAGTATCAAAATTAAATTTTTGACACAAAATCTACTTAAGTATTAAAAGTACTGAGTAAAAGTGAGCAGTTAGATTTTCCAAAATGACATTTATTGGGAGGTGACTTCTCCCAAAAATATATTTTCTAACAGCGTGCAGCTGTGATGGGTTGTGTACAAGATAATAGTGTGTCAGAATGGTATATATTTATACTTCTCATCCAAACACAATTAAATTCACTCTATCCAGGAGACAGTATTTATCAGGATAGTATTTTTTAAGCAATAACAACTCAGAATAAAATAGGAGTAACTACTTTCTACTTCTTAGCCTCTCTGCACTGGCTCCCTGTGACTTTGAGGAGTCATTTTAAAATTTTAGTTTTAACTTTCAGAGCACTTCATGGTCAGGCCCCCAAAT
>NW_013953163.1:75309-76950 GCF_001266775.1 Austrofundulus limnaeus
TTTTATATCTGTGATCTGTTTTATTGTTTTTAATTATTTTTTGCTCTATGTGAAGCACTTTGTGATGTTTGTGTCTGTGAAAYGTGCTATAGAAATAAAGTTTACTTACTTACTTACCTTTTTAAAAATGTAGTGAGTAGAAAGTACAGATAATTGTGTAAAAATGTGATGAGTAAAAGTAAAAAGTACGCCGAAAAATAATTACTCAAGCAAAGTACAGATAACCAAAATTTCTACTTAAGTACAATAACAAAGTATTTGTACTTAGTTACTTTACAACTCTGTTTATTAAACAGAATTGGTGGAAAATCTAAGCTGGTTATGTTTATTTAGTGTCTCTACTGGAAGAAATCTGGTAGAGTTTACATAAAAAGAAGAAGAGTGAGCGCTCTTCGCGGAGAACGCGCACGCTGCCAAAGATCCTTCACTGCGCTCGCTCGACGCGGAGCCGGAGCTCGAGCTGCTGGTGGGGGATTTCCAGCGAGAGCTCTCACTTCCCGCAGCAGCAGTCGTTGTTTTGCTTTCGGTCTGAAAGCAGAAACAGAAATAAAGCGCGGTCAAACCTTTCCCTTTCCCCGCCTAACGACTTGTCCGACTCCGCTCGGACCACGGCAGCACCGCGGGGCGTCAGGACGGGCCGTCCAGACTGAAAAAGGTGAGGAAGCGTTGAATTTCCGCGTGTCAGAGCCGCCGCGCCGCGCCGCGCGCATAAACAACACTGTGACTTCCTGCAGGACGACATGACAGACCCGCAGCTCTGTAAGTGAAAGTACCGCTGTAGTTTTCTGCTCGTAGCGTTTATTTTCACTTTTGGCTTCGTTTTTGGGTCAGCGTGCAGCAAACCTTTGACCCGAGCTGGTCCGGACCGGACCGGACCGGACGCTTTAGAATCCATGCGGGTCGGTGTTTTAGGATGAGTTTATTCATGGCGTCACTTTGTGTCAGGGTGAAGTTTAGTAAACATTTACTGGTTTTATAATTTATTATTCTCTGCTGTGATCGAGTCATTCAACCGTGTTTCTACGCACTGCTGTAGTTTTTATTTCTCTATCCACGCGCCTTTCTGTTAGTAAAATATCCTGATTTTAGTTTTTAACCCAGTAAGTAATAAATGGACGTGTTCCTGCTGCTCACCTGTAGTTAGCTCTGTTCAAGATGGCCGCCTGAGCTAACAAAAATACCCCAAACAAATAATTTTACATATCCAACCAGAATGAGGATAGTACTTAACACTGAGTGCTACTGTTCAATATGTTTGTGTCTGTTAGCAAAATATCCCCTGAACCACCTGTGGGGTTTTATTAAAGCTTTCAGAATGTTGGTTTAAGATGGATCAGACTGTAACAACACAAAACTGTGTACAGCTCAGGTGTTTTTACACAAACTGAGTTAAACTCTGGGCTGGTGGTACCTGAGAGTCATCCACAACACGTCCTCTGAGGGTCACGTGTTATTTTCAAGGTTTGACAAAAACTGATGTTTGCCACCTTTCAGATGTTCCTGATGTAAAACAGACCGGCAGGTAGGGTTGGGCATAATCGTATCGTGTGTGATTAATCGTCAGAAAAACATTAATTGATTATTTTTTGGCACTTGACGATTAATACGATTAATGCCACCAGGCAGACTGACTGGATATTT
>NW_013953163.1:78283-81625 GCF_001266775.1 Austrofundulus limnaeus
GTTAAAACACCAACTCAAACAACAGTTAGCATGAATTCACTTATAATTCTCCATATTTCTTCAGAATACTAGTTTTTATTATTCTCCTCAATATATACAAAGATCTGTCATTTTTAACCTCATCTTCCATGCTGTTCCATAATCTTATTGCCTGGATTAAAGTGGATTACTCCTTCAGGCTCATACGAACCCAAGGTTTCACAAACATTTCTATTCCCTTAAGATAATAACAGCTGTCTCTTTTAACAAAATTTACCTGAATGTTGAAAGGTGAGGCACCTTTTATGAGCTCTGTACATTAACAGTAAAATGTTATCCAAGTTATATAGTTATCCAATAAAAAAATACATAAAAAAAAGAAACAAAAAATAAACAGTGATGCATACAAAATCAAAATGTCAAGGAAAAGAAAACTAAATTAAAAATTTTGACTTTATTGTCAGGTTATTTTATTTTTACTCTGTATTTGACAGGAGAAAGTGTGTTTAGTGGAGGTCAAACAGTCTGAACAAAGGTCACTGTAGACACATGGTTTAACTTGAAATAGTTTGAAGGGTTTTGCTCCAGATTGAAACCTGTAATAAACCTGATGTCAGTAGTTTAGTTTTGAGGCAGATCATCATGAAGTTTCAGGCCTGTTTATAAAAACGGCTGGTGTTTTGTGCCGTTTGGCCCCGTTGGACCTGCTGCAGAGCTCATTTTATTATCCCTGCTCTCCATGTGTTGGCACACGGATGTGCAGCGGGGATCGTCAGACCTGCTGGACTTTGATCAGATCAGGCTGGGTGCGAGTTTTCTCCTGTTTTATTTTTTTTAGCTGCGTTAGTCTTCTTGAAGATTTCCTCTTCTGCTCTTTGTTCCCGTGTTTTGTTCGGGATGTGACTTCCTCAAACTAAAACAGCTTTGAATAAAAGAGGGCTGCACAAACAGACTTTAGAGAACTTTTTCAGTTTTGACATGCTGCAATCAAAACGTGCTGCCATGTCATGAAGACGGATCGAAACTATTTCATAAATCCGCACATTGTGATTAACCTGGCATACATTATAATCTGTAAGCTAAARTTGTGACTGGACGCTAACWACCACGTGTTTGTTTACCTACAGAAAGAGCTGAAGCGACTGAAAATATGTCAACAATGTTAACGTCAATTTAAAAAAAATGTTTGTAGTAAAGTATTCAGGCAGTTTGTATTGCTGATACATATTTGTATGCAGATGAAAAGCTATGTCGGGTTAAAACAGTAAACTTTGACTTGATCTCTTTCTATTCTGCGTTTAGCAGCAGACTCTCTTATTTCCACCTGAATATCTTCGCAGAGATTATACGCTTGTCCGGTTCCTCCATATTTGTTTACCTCTGCAGACTACAGGCAGCCTGATGGAGGTCAGTCATGTGACTCCAGCTTCCACATGGTTTTACGTGGAGTGTGTTCCTGCTAAGGGTGCAACGGTACAGAAAATTCARGGTTCGGTTCGATGCTTTAGTCTCACGGTTCAATAATTTTTTCGATTAAAAACAGAGAAATGTCCATGCCCCTTTTGACTTGTAATTTATTTAAGTAAATTATGAACATTTGTTTAACCTCAAAAGTACAGTTTTTAAATTAAATGTTGCTGAAACAGCAAGTTTTATCAGTAGACCTGTGCTCAAAAATACAGCCTAGGTGGAGTAGTCGAACACAGATCCACTGATCCTTCAACACAGAGCATCTTCAGAAGACAAGTTGATAAAATAAATTTAAAAATCTGTATTGTTCCATACATAGTGTGTATTGAACCTAAAGCACTGTTTGATACAGGTGCATGTATTGTTGCACCCCTAGTACCTGCATGTGTATATCTGTGAAACTACTGCGGTACTCTTTACATCACTTGATGCAGCTCAGGTTACCTGGATTCTTATATGTTGAACCTTAAAATAACACAAGTCTGAATGCAACAGTCCTGTTATGATGTGACGTAAGGTATTAATTAGAACAGCAGGTAAATATTCTCTGATTTAGTATTTTTATTTTTAACATGTTGTTATCGGATCATCTGGGCAGAACCTTCGTCTCCTGTGGTATCCGACAACTATTGTGTGACTGGTTGAAATTTGAAGTGGGTGCGGTGGAAATGTTGATATTCCTGCTTTTCTACTGTAGCTGAAGTTTTTACAATTCTCAGGAATTTTACGCTCGAGTTTCTTGAGAATGATGAAATGTTCCGACAAGAACAAACCTGGTTCTTGTTCAGTTTTCACGTTTCCCTCTCAACAAGCTGCGGTGTGGTAGTTTAAGGTACTAACTGGACAGTGGTTGTTGGAGTTTCWAGGTGTCTCACTATTTAATTAAATTCAGAGGGATGGGGAGAAATAATAAAAAAAACTGATACTTTCATTATCTTACTTCCAATTAAATCCTGGGCTTAGAATCTGATGTAAAAGAAACAATCTTTTGCTCAACACATCAGAGTAAAACTTACCCTAACCCTACTGAACAGCTGCTACTTCCTCCTCACCTCCACTTTCAGTCATCTAAAATAGTTTCTATCACTGTGTAGTTGGATGGATCAGGGTTTAATAAAGCAAGAAACAATTAAAAACTAGAATCTTTCTGAAGAAATCTTGAAGAGTTCCAATATTTCAGCTGGGCTAAATTCCATCAAACATCAGCTTTTTTCCATCAAGCCCCACAGTAAGAGTGGATAGAAATGGATGTTTCTGTTGTWAAGTGTGGTCCAAACGTTTCTTCAAAGGGTTGGGCTGAATTGTATCGTGTGCAGTTAATTATCAGAAAAACTTTAATCGATTATTTTTTTGGGACTTGACGATTAATACAATTAATGCCACCAGGTCCCGGTCAGTCCGCTTGATGCTCCTACACTTAAATATGATTAACAAAAAAAAATCTGTAATTTATTTATCATAACTCTGGTTTAATTTGCTCTGTCAACACAATTCAAAAACTGATGTATAGCCTGAAGTTATACAGAGAGCAAATCTTTCTCACTAGAGTGATTTAAACTGGTCACGTGACTAGGACATGCAGGAGTCCAGGGACTCCAGGGGATTAATCGTCATATTAATCGTTATCGGCTAAATACCACAATTAATCCTGATTATTTTTCTTTTTTGACATTGGCTGTGTCAAAAAATGGCAAGCCGGGTCCGTGGAAGGACCCACCCGGTCGAGGTGGGCCGGGTCCTTGGTAGACCGGAAAAAAAGTGTCTGAATTTGGACGGTCTAGCCTCCCGTCCTTACTCCGGTGTACGTCCAGTCACCTAGCAACCATGACGACGTTAAACAGAAGCAAACGTAGGTCAAACTTAGAAAAATATCAATTTGTTAGTATTATTAAT
>NW_013953163.1:82026-84477 GCF_001266775.1 Austrofundulus limnaeus
AAGTCCCCATGAGGATAGAACAACAAATGTGTGTGCGCGGGAGGTGTGGAGCAGAGCTCGCGAGCAGAGCGCAGTGTTATTAGGAAGACATGAGACTGTCGGCGGGCGACCGTTGATACTGCTGGATTATTTTTATGGAACATGATGAAAACTTTTAGTTTCAGCGGGCGACCGCTCCCCCTCCCCATGCGACCGGACATTTTTTTTWAYTCYCYCTATTAGGAAATRTGGTCGCATTTGTGACCAAATTGGTCGCACTCTAGAGCCCTGGACCAGTCCTTCAGTTCAGGCCAAAGGAAYGATACATTTGTCGGCCGCATCGGAGGAGTCTTCGGTTTTGGACYTCCTTCGTRGCGGCGCTGTGACGTATGCGGCCYATGAATTCGGCCTTCGGAGGARCCGMCCRYCCGTTTTGGACACAGCCAATGTCACCCAATCCTACATCAAAGGCTCACTGTTTATGTGAAAGATTTTCAATGATCTGTTGAGARGTTGGTTTACATTGTCTGACATACTGCTACCAAAAGTTCCCACCTAGCACGATATTTACCATGAACCAAACCCAACATGTCTTGTAAAAGTTTTTTTTGTCATTGCTGTAAATCAAAGATTGAGAGGAGSAGGAGGACAACAGGTGTCTGCTTCAGTGCATTAAATTAGGGCCCTATAAAATCCATTTTAGTTTTTCCCAAATTCGATTTTTTTTCCTGTTTTTATTTCTCTAAATTCCACTTTTTCCATTTTTTCCCCTGAATTCCACATTTTCATTGTAACCATATTTAACCTAAAAAGTGTGTAATTATAAAGTGACTGAACAACAATTAAACAAATAAATAGCTACAGAAATAAAACAATGTCACCAATATAACAGAAAGTGGTGTTTCAGTAGAACATTAAGATTTTTTTGAAAGGTGTTTAAAAGTATTTACTAAGAAAAAAACGTGTAAAATATAGAATCTCACATAATAAATTTATCTTTGTAAAATAAAAAATGTTTTAGAGTTTACTTAAATATGTTATAAAGAAACATAAAACCAACAAACAGCAACAATTTGTGCACACTTGCCAAGTGAATAGGATCCAAGCTCATTTACTTTTGTAATGGACACACACATACACACACATACACATGGTTTACAGTTTATCAAAAAACAAACAAAGCTTTTTCACCTTTTACCAGGTAATGGAAGCTACAGTGAGCGGCAGCGGCCAAAATACCTCAGAAGCTCACCCAAATAAGCGAATTCCGTGAGATTCCACATTTTCCACTGGATTCCATTTAGTTTGGCCAGTTACATGATCCCGTCTGCGTTTTCTGCATCGTTGAAATGATAGGGCCCTATAAAAGTGTTGTGGATTGAGAGTTCCACCAAACAGGGTTTAATTTGAGACGGGTTAAATGTTGAAGAGTGATTGGAGTGAGGACCAGAGGCAGGTGTGCAGTAAGCTGTGTGACTGTTCCAGGAGAAGATGCCTGTAGAGAGGATGAGGATGCGGCCGTGGCTGGAAGAACAGATCGACTCCTGTCAGATCCCTGGTCTGAAGTGGGTTAACAAAGTAAGTGTGTCTCATAGACACGTGATGATGATGATGATGATGATGACGATGAAGCCTCACTGATCCTGTGGAACATCTGCAGGAGAAGAGGATCTTTCAGATTCCCTGGATGCACGCTGCGCGTCACGGCTGGGACCTGGAGAAGGATGCTCCGCTCTTTATGAAATGGGCCATACACACSGGTGAGGTCCAGACCGTCAACACTTCTTTTTCACTGCCACACCTACGAGAATCCCCTGTGAAGGATTAGACATCACAGGGGATTCAGAGAAAAGCAAGAACTTGTTTTGGATTCAGGTCTAGAGGTTCTCCTCCTCTCAGATCTGTGTCTCTTTGCTCTATAAATTTACTGTTTTCTTCTGCTTCAAACTGTTTCTCAGCTCTCTGAAAGCCAGCTGAAGTGTAATGAAACATTTGCTCCACTTCTCGGGCTGTAGGTAAATACCAGCCTGGCGTGGACCGGCCCGATCCAAAGACGTGGAAGGCCAACTTCCGCTGCGCCATGAACAGCCTGCCGGACATCGAGGAGGTGAAGGACAAAAGCATCAAAAAGGGAACGAACGCCTTCAGGGTTTATAAGATGCTGTCGTCCACAGAGAGAAGCTTGAAGAAAGGTGAGCGCTGCTGAGCGTGCTGCTGCAGACCTGCTGTAAACTGGTTTCTGACAGGAGTCTCTCTGCTGTCCGTTTAGGAAAGAAGAAGGCAGAAAAGGAGGGCAGGTCAAAGGCAGGTAAAGAGGTAGGTGAGCCCCTGACAGGCAGGAGGTGGGGGGATAACGTTACAGCCGAGGAGGTTCTATAGAACAACTGAAGTGATCAGAAACCAGGTGACCATGTGATCGGCTGGAGAAGCTAACGGCTAACGCTAAACGGTCAAGAGTCTGGATTTCACATT
>NW_013953163.1:88636-89562 GCF_001266775.1 Austrofundulus limnaeus
TGTGTGTGTGTGTGTGTGTGTGTGTGTGTGTGTGTGTGTGTGATGGAAAGCAAAGCCTTACTGCAGATTTGTGCCTTTTGATGGTGTCTGTATTTAAATGATATGTGCTTTAGTCTGCTGCTGACCCCAGCAGCTACAAGGAGTCAGTGGGTGGTCTTCATCGTCCTGACCTGACCTGACCTGACCTGACCCCACCCCACTGTGCAGCAGTGTTTAGTTTGTTTACAAGTTCAAGGAATATTGTGGCCATTTTTAAAATGGGGTTTGGTGCAAAGCTTCTATTTTTACCTTCTAACATGTGGGCAGCTCTTTAAACGATCTCAGTTTGGAGAATTGTTTGAAATTAGAGCAGAAACCAACAAGTCAGAGTCATCAGGATATATTAAAACTAGAGATTAGAGCAGAAGCAAGAAGTTGAAGCCGTGTGGCCCCCTCTCCATGTAAACACWCAGGACTTGTTGACTAAAGAACAGAAAATAGATATGTTTTTATTTATTTTGTATGTTGTTGACTCTTGTTGAATAATGTAGTCCTTACAATCCTGAGGCCTYTTGCACGGCACTAGGATAAGGGATTAATCCAGGATTTAGGTGTAAATCTGAATTAATTAAGCCTTGAATCGGTTGCATGAACTACGAAGCACTTATGTTTCTGTGGTAACAAGTGCTCTGAAACTAACCTGATCAGGTTTAAAGTGAAGCTTATTTAATCTGTTYGTGTTTCTGAGCAGTAGAGTCACTTTACTGCAGAAAACTGTTCCTCTAACCAAGTTTTACAGTCTGATGTCAGATAAAATGTATTTATTGATCTTGTTTTTAGACCCATATACTAAAGATCAGAATATGTTGTGTTATTAATCTCGTTAATTTGAAAAGTTTATTTTACTTCAAGAATTCTTACCAAGTGCAACTGTCAAACTGCAGATT
>NW_013953163.1:91592-93173 GCF_001266775.1 Austrofundulus limnaeus
TTCTTGAAATAAGCAAAATTTGAGTCAAATTAAGTATTTCAAGAATCTTACCAAGTAAAATATTCTTACTCCACTGGCAGAAATTTTTGATTTAATTAGAGTCAAATTTTCAGACTAACAAGACAAATAATCTTACACATTCTGAAAACAAGATGATTATTCTTACACAATCAGTTCTTGTTTAGTAAATCAGTCTGAAAACAAGATGAAAAAGACGTTTTAGCTGAAATAAGATTTTAAAACTTGGTAAGATGGACAGTTTTTGCYGTGTAAAATAATCGTTAGTTGCACTCCTACGCTGTTATGTTGGTTTTCCCACATTTTGAGATAAAAACAACGTATCTTTCTCCAAACTGAGCTCATTTAACACACGTTCCCACAGACCCTTTGTAARGGCCCAGCTAACACACAGACCACCTTCAGGCGTCAAACTGGACCTTTCATTATTTTGCACACAGAAGCTCAGAGAGGCAGTGGGAACAAACGGGGGGTCTTGTTGGAAGTTGCTGGCCCCTCGGACACAGGAGTGTGTGATGAATGAGTGGTTTGCTGGCAGCTAGCAGGCTAAAGCACACTGAGCAGACTCTAAATGTTCCTGCAGGAGACGGTGGGGGTCTGTAATGACTGCTGTGGAACCAGTGCCCTCCAGAACAGAACACTGGAAACACAGACAGAAAGACTTTGTGAAGCGTCTCACTGGATCCAGGGGGTTTAGCTTGTACTGCACACGTGCCTTGATTTATCAGACCACCACAGACCGCTGGTGACAAAGTGCTTCTTTGTTGTTTTAGTGTTTGCTCACTGTGGAAAGCCTGCAGGAGACGTTTCAGTCAAACTTTAGGAACAACTTTTACAGTCACAAGAAACTGACCACTTTCTTTTTTTTTGACCCGTCTAATCTGGACCTGCTGCTTCACTCACTCCCAGTGGCAGTCTTTAACTTGCCAAACTACACAACGTGTGTCGCCTGCCTTACAAACTAATGTTTAAAACATTCTAGATGATTCAACGATTGTATAGAAAAGGTTCAGATCCTGARGGGTTATCCCAAAGAATCAGCTGGTGTGTGTTTGTGTGAAAGGTTTGTCAACTGATCTTTATCTGCTTGTTTGTGTGATTCAGAGCCACACAACCTGTCATGAGTTAACAAGTGTGTTTGTGTGTTACGGGACAATGTAACCTTTCAGCTCAAAACTCTGAAATATCTGATCTCTGCCACGCTGTTCATCATGGCATGTGTGTGTGTGTCGTCCACAGTCGAATCATTGTGTACATATGAAATAAACTTTTTTTATTTACTTCGGGTGGTGGAGTGGATTTTTTATGACAATCACAAAAGGTTAGATGTTCAGACCTTATCTTATCGTTTGTTCTGGCCTCCAGGAGAGCTGGTCTCTGTGGTAATCCTCTTGTTGAGATAAAAACACAGCGCTGGTTGCCTCTGTGGGCAGGAAGAACTGGTTCTGCAGTCGGAGATAAGGGAGGCCAGGTTTGTTACTGGGCTGTGCAAGTTCACACCTGTCCACACCTCATGACTGTGTGTGTGTGTGTGTGTGTGTGTGTGTGTGTGTGTGTGTGTGT
>NW_013953163.1:93782-98372 GCF_001266775.1 Austrofundulus limnaeus
CCTCAAGAGGAGCGAACTAGAGTCAATGTGCAGCTTCAGTTATTACAACTAAAAAAACCAGCGATCAGGCCCGAAACCTGGGAGTAGTGATGGACTCTGACCTGAACCTTCAAAGCCATATTAAGACAGTCACAAAGTCGGCCTTCTATCACCTGAAGAACATCTCCAGGATTAGAGGACTAATGTCTCAGCGTGATCTAGAGAAACTCATCCAGGCATTTATCTTTAGCCGCACTGATTACTGCAACAGCGTCTTCACAGGTCTGACTAATGAATCGATCAAACAGCTGCAGCTGATCCAGAACGCCGCTGCTCGCGTTCTCACTAAAACCAGGAAGACAGAGCACACAACACCTGTTTTAAAGTCCCTTCACTGGCTCCCTGTAGCTCAAAGAATASACTTTAAAATACTGCTGTTAGTTTATGAATCACTGAACGGTTCAGCACCACAATCTGTATTGCTGTACCAACCGTCTAGACCTCTCAGATCTTCTGGTTCTGGTCTGCTTTGCATCCCCAGAACCAGAACCAAATGAGGAGAAGCAGCATTCAGTTTCTGTGCACCACGGATTTGGAACAAACTTCCAGAAAACTGTAAAACAGCTCCTGGAAGCCTTTAAATCTCAACTTAAACACACCTGTTTAGAGTTGCTTTGGCTAAATAAGGATTAGAGTTTGGGTTTTAATGTCTTCAATGTATTTGATGTTTTTAATGTTTTTATCTTTTCTTTTCATCTCACATGCTGTTTTTATTTTAATTATGTAAAGCACTTTGAAATGTCTTGCTGCTGAAATGTGCTATACAAATAAAATTTGATTGATTGGTTGATTATCTTATTGTTTTTCATTGTTTAAAATAAATAGTCACAAATATYAGATAAACGGCATGACAACTAGACATTCATAAATGTTTCATGATTATATACRATGGATTACAAACAGGTTGATCAAGGCCCAACAGGAAGTCCAAACGATCAGCTCTGATGGGAGTGGATGGTCTAGGAGCTCCATCAAGTGTTCAAAAGCAGAACTGCAGCCACTGATTTAGAGCTTTGCAGATATTTACACCTAATTTTATACACAAATATACACACACCGGCCACTTTATTATGTACACCTGTCCAACTGCTCAMTATAATTACTARATTATATAAAATACAAAACTCAGTAAAAATACAGAAGTTACAGTTTTTATTGACTGGTTTGACCTGTTTGAAGGAACTGGGAACCTCTCAGTCSTCATTATCACCATCTCAGCAGAGCAGAAGACACATCTTGCAGTGTGTTAACCCATTCTCATTGGARTGACACAGTTTTCCACCCTTTAGCGAAACAGTTAACGCAGATGTCAAAAACTCTGTCCCAACTCTGTTTTAGCTGTGGTTACAGAACAGAAACCATCCCTGATCAGTTTAAAATCACAGAAAGCCCCTGTTTGCAAATTGAAAAATTCTGTGAATAAGTGTCAATCAGTCTGCAGGCCTGTGTTGTTCTCTTATACTCTTATAGTGTAGGCCTTGTAAGACCTCATTTTGTAATAACAGCATATTATGTAATAACGTAATAAATTCAGGCACCAAAATGTAATAAATAATTTGAATTTTCAGTCTAATTCTTGTGTATATGGATGTATAAAGCAATCTCACGTTTTTTTTTCATGTTTTACGGAATCTTTCAAAAACTTAGTTTCTAATTTATTCAACATGTCAGAGCCTGTAGGACGTTAAAAACAATTAATAACATCAAATATCCACTTCCAACCCACTCTATTGCTGGAAACAAGTTCTTCAAACCTCATTTCCTTCTGATGCAGAAGCCGACAGTCCACCTGCACCACGCCCCCCTCCCCCCGGCGTGTGATTATAGTTTTTATTTTTTATAAACATTACAGAATTTAAGGCTCATTATACAGGTAAACGTCTGAAGGGTTTGACATGTATGTACAACTAACTTTTAGATATATTTTGGGAGTTGTCTACAAAGTGAATAAAATCTAAAACAGGGATCAGGACAGTAAATCTGAAAATGCAAATAAAAGATGAGAAGTTCGGTGTTTATTGATCAAAGTTATAAAGATTTAATTATATAGTATTTGCAACATGACAGTTATTACAAGTATATTGATTAGGATGAACAGAAATACTGGTTTTTGATTGTTTATTACATAATGCACCAGATTATTACACCACCACATTTTGTAATAATTGCTGCAAAATGTAATAAATTTATTACATAATGTGTTGAAGACTTTTATTACATTTTGTGTCAATTATTACATAATGCAGTTTTAGCGTGAGTTGATTACATTTTGAAGCCTGATTTAAATACATTATTACAAAATGAGGTCTTACAGACCTACTATAGATTTTTGTTCTTTACTGTAAAAGACTGTACTTTATTTACATAATTTCTCACACAGTAAAGGATTTTATTTTTATTTCCATGTCTGTTGGAATATTTCATTTGTCAGGCGCAGTCTGATAAAAATATAATCAATAAAATTTGCATCAGACCATATCTGCTTCTGGATGCATTTTTTGCAAGAGGGTAAAATTGACTACAAACAACACTGGCATGTAAGCTACGTACAGTCAGAGTCTACAATGACAAGCAATGGTGCACTGATTCACACATGAGGGCTGTATTTTTTATTTTGTTGCCCATTGTGTACTGATTGATTGGAGGTGCTCMCACTGTGTCAAAGTTGAGTTGTTTGAAGGCAAKATTTGCTTTTGTTCCATATTTTAAATGTTTTGACATAGTTGTTGCCTTTTYCAAACKAAATGTGTCATTTTGACCACTGTGTCTATGTTTAGGCCTCTGTGTTAACCGTTTTGAATATGTGTTTTTTGAGTTGACGGCTGCGTCAAAACAATCAATAAAAACTGTAACAGAAAGAAATCGAAAAGAAGATGTAAAGATGAGACTAAGAGTAGGGCATTCCTATTTAAAGGACTTTTTATATTTAACAGGAAAAAGGAATGATAATTGTGAGAGTTGTGTGGAACATGTTCTGATGACYTGTACAAAGTACAACACGGAAAGAGAGGGGATGAGGGGAAAAGTAAGAGAGGTAGAGAGAGAGAGTGGAGTTTCAAAGGGATGTTGGGAACAGAAGGGGATAAGGAGGCAATGTGCAAAATGAGAGCATTATTTTTATTTTTACATGACACAAAATTAAAATATAGAATTTAGGTGGAGTTGTGAGGTTACACACTCATGCACAGTAGGTGGCGGTATGCACCTAAAACTTGTTGCAATCTGCCATTAAATTAAAAGAAGAAGAAGAAGAATCTCCTGCAGTTCAAACCAAGCATCAGTATGGGGAAGAAAGGTGATTTAAGTGACTTTGAACATGGTTGTTGGTGCCAGACAGGCTGCTCTGAGTATTTCACAAACTGCTGATCTACTGGGATTTTCACCCACAACCATCTCTAGGGTTTACAGAGAATGGTCCGAAAAACAGAAAATATCTAGTGAGCAACAGTTTTATGGGCGCAAATGTCTTGTTGATGTCAGAGGAGAATGGTCAGACTGGTTGGAGCTGATGGAACAGCAACAATGACTCAAATAACCACTGGTTACAACTGAGATCTGCAGAAGAGCATCTCTGAACCAACAACACGTCAAACCTTGAGGCAGATGGGCTGCAGCAGCAGAAGACCACACCAGGTGCCACTCCTGTCAGATAAGAACAGGAAACTCACTAAAACTGGACAACAGAAGATTGAAAAACGTTGCCTGGTCTGATGAGTCTGGATGTCTGCTGCAACATTCTGATGGTTGGATCAGAATCTGGTGTCAACAACAAGACAGCATGGATCTAGTGATGGCAAAACGAGGCTTCATGAACCAATGAGGCTTTCCAGCTCAAAGGTTCATTATCRGAAGCCTCATTGACTCCTTCTCACTAGTGACACCTGCTGTGCAAAAGGAAATATGACAGGCTTATTTAATCCTGAGTCAGAGAATCCTTGAATGTCTATCAAATATTTTTGCCACATCTCAATGAATATAAGTGTGTTTTTACATAGAATTTTTTTGAGTGATGTGATGTTGAACATGAAAAATAAATTCTTAAAAGCTTGTGGAACTGAAAGGAAACTGCAACAGATGGAACAAATATAAATTAATGATTTTTATTCAAAATGAAGCTTTTTAACAGTGTTTGGGTTGAGTCGATTCCTTTTCCTAGACACAATTTCCCCAGCCTTTGAACGACTACAAATAAATGGACTTTATTTCATAAAGTACATTTTAAGGGAGATTTACATTAATACCACACCTTCATTTACTCAAATACACACATGTCAAACTGCAGTCATCAAATAACGTTTGTAGATTTTTTTTTGTTTTACTTTTTGTAAGGTAACTGAGTTAAAAGCAGGACAATGTGTGTGCCTCACATTGTGCACATTGGGACTGGTGTGGGACAGATGTGCTGTTTTTCAGCTCCACGTGCATCGTGCTCCTGTGGCCTGTAGTGTGAGGTGCGCGGATGAGATTTTCTCTGATAAAATCCTGCAGGCGCCGCATCTGAGGCAGAACTGCAAAACCAACATGACAACAGTGGTGGCTGGTGTATTTTTC
>NW_013953163.1:98582-101681 GCF_001266775.1 Austrofundulus limnaeus
ATGTTAGTTATGATAGTTTAGTTATGATGTAAATATAATAAAAATTAAACCAAGCTTTATAATAATTATCATTTTGATCCATACATTGTAATGTCTGACTGGTCCTTGTGTCACTTTATGTTCATTAAATTGGGCCCCGAGGTCAAAAAGGTTAAGAACCCCTGCTTTAAACGAGAAATGAGTTGAAGTTTACGTTTCATCGAAACCTTCAAACCAATGAAACAATATAAATGAAGACATAAATCAGCAGATGACTTCAGTGTTGACTCTTCAGGGTGAACAGGCCTGAATGGGTTAATGTTTAACGGGACTTCACAGGATTTCTACAGCGTATTTGTGTTTACGAGCCTGAAGTGCTGCAGATATCACACACTTCTTATCTCATGTGGTGCAGCTTGTTTCCAAGCTAGCTGCTAGTTAACGCCATGTATAAAAAATAAGATCTAAATACTTACAGAGACTATAAACGTCAGGTGAATTAATGTTTTTATATGAAATCTAAACAGTTTAACGAATATGACAAAGCTTTGTGTGAATACTCTTCCTGTTTGAGCAGTGCAGGCTGATCTTCTCTGATTTCCTCTTCAGGATGCTTCTCCGTCTCTTTCTGAAATGTATGCTGGAGCTGCTGACTGTGCCAAACAGGAAATGCTCAAAGAGGAGTTTATTGAGGTTACAATAGGTGACTGTGGTCCAGGTATTACAACAGTGCGTTTATTAATCTTTCACCAACACTTCCTCACGTTTCAGTTGAGTGATTTTAGTTTTTGTCCGARGGGAAGTGATTCACAGCTCGGTGGAGGACCACCTGATCAACAGTGAGCAGCTGCCCTACGTCTGTCAGACCATTGAGGTGATGACGGAGAACGAGGAGCAGACTGTAAGCTCCTCCCACTCGTACCCTCTGCAGATTTCCCCCGTGTCGTCCTGCGGTGAGACAGACACACACACACACACACACACACACACACCTCAGAGGAAGGTCTTTCACATCACACTGCTGAAAGTGTAACTGACCTCCAAATTCAGATGAGTTTCTCTGGTTCAACAAAGGAACATGGTCTAGATGCTGACCTGATAAACTGTTGCATCAGTCACTACATCATCCTCCAACCGCAGAATAGATCAGAAAMATTCTCTGCAAACATAACAGATGATGTTGACTGTTTGTTGGTTTAACTTCAGATGAGATAAAGACGTCTTAAAAACCGTTTCTTCATTGTGACTTTGCTGAAAGAATGTTTCTCCTGTATGCAACCTTCTTTTGGATTATTCCCAACCTGTCATTCAGGCAGAGCTGGCTCTGTGGCTTTCTGTGTTTCCTGGTCTGACTTTATCACATACTGTAGGTGCGTGTGTGTGTGTGTGTGTGTGTGTGTACTTGTATTTGTTACCTTTTTATGACCATTTCTGGTTCACCATTTACCTTGTCAGGACCAGTAGTCCTAAAGACTGATCCTGATAAGGTGGAACTCAGTTTTTGGCTTGGGGGTTAGGTTTAGGGTCAGGGTTTTTTTTTTTTTTTTGTGTATGTGTGTGTGTGTATGTGTGTGTGTGTGGGGGGGGCATGTGTCGGGGTAAGTTTAGGGTAAGGGGTCAAGGTTAGGCTAAAGAAATCTAATTTCCCTCTGGGATCAAGAAAGTATTTTTGAATTGAGTTTAGTGGAAATGAATGGAAGTCAAAGAGTGGTCCTAATAAGGATAGAAATACAAACTTGTGAGTGTGTTTTCATGGTCTTTAGAAGTATGAAAGAACATTGGTTTTCAGATTTTATTCTTTTATTATAGAAGTAGAATTCATATATAAATATTTTTTTAAATAAAAAGCTCAAACCCCATTTTTGTTACACAAAATATTTGTCTCTTGTTGCGTACTGTGCAACCAGTCAACCATGTGTTGGCCCAACACTAAACCATACACAGTTTTGTTTTATTTTACCACAAATCAGAAAAAAGTTTCATAAAATGACCATCTCATGAAATAAACACTTTAAAGTGTCTGTGACATGCCTATCCTTCAAATACACAAAGTCAAAGGCTACGTTCATACTGCAGGTCTTAATGCTCAGTTCCGATTTTTTGAAAAAATCCGATCTTTTTGTGTGAACGTTCACATTACATTTTAAATGTGACCTGCATCAGAACCCTGTGTGAACGCTCCACAGCACTGATGTGACACGNTTCACCATTATTTATAATATATGCTGCTCAAACATAAAGGGAACACCAACACAATCTAACGACACCACGTTCTTGCTCAATTTGTATTATTTCTGGCCTATTCAGTCCAAACTACATCACTTTGTTTCTCCTCATATGTTCTGCTTTGAAAAGGTTTACATATAAGAGACTTACAGTGTTGTTTTCTCCTTCATTTCTTGTTTGTTTTTCTCCAAAATCTGCCTCGTATTGTCCTGCAGKCTTATGACGTCGAGTCGTCGACACCGGGTGGACCCACCCACTACCATGTGTGTGTGTGTGTTCGGAGGTCCGCTGCGAACACAGGCCACTCTYTTCCTTTGCACTGGGGACTTACTGCGCATGTCCAAAATCTTACAAGGACTTGTCTACGGGACTCTGAAGAGCCGAACCACTTGTGACCCAGAAGTGACTCAACACGAAAAAGCTCATGAGTATAATGGAAGTTTACACATCAATAACTCTAAATTATTTATTTTACTTATAAAACATATATACTATATATTTTTTGAAACATTTGTAATGTTTTATTTAGTTATTTTATTTATTTTTAATTTTTTTGTATACAAAAACTAGTGGTGGGGCGGCGCTCTAGCGCCCCCTGTTGACCAGCCGCCACTGCATGACAATAACCACATATGAATGTTTAGTCATTATCATTTAAAAAAGGAAGTGATGGGTAAAAATTGATCATGAAGGATTAGTCAAAATGACGAACAGCAAAAAAGTCTAGCTCAACCTCTGGATCTAATCTATTTTATAACAGAATATTACCCTCTAACTCTAACTCTAATTAACTAATGCACACCTCTCACAACGCCAAACACCAACTCAAAACCCATAAAGGGCCGTGAGGCTCGAACCCCCTTTAGTCTAGTAGGAGAGGGGTGGGCGTGGGGG
>NW_013953163.1:103038-104365 GCF_001266775.1 Austrofundulus limnaeus
TCTTTAACTCTTATTCGTCTCTCTTTTATATCGATTAAATACTGTAATCCAAAGAAACATCAGATTCTTCTCTACAGCCTGTGTTGTTAGGTTTTGTAACAACGCTCTGTTTACATGCAGACGTTCCCCTTTGACATCACTTCCTGTTTCTTCACATGCAAATATCTCAACAACCGTTCATCTCAGTGATGTGAAATTAGTTTTGCAACATGTTATCAGTGTTATATTTCCAAAAATGCATTRGTGTTTATTACAAAGAACTTCATGTCACAGGCACTTTAAACTAGGTCCAGATACTAGTTTTTCCTCATGTTACAAGTAGTTCAGTTTGTGTACTCGTCCTTACCGAGTACTGATACAGAGTACTTACTGAGGTAGAAGCTAAACATTACATAATAATAATYACTTTATTTGTATAGCACCTTTCTAAATAAATGGTACGAAGTGCTTTACATTGAAAAACAATTTAAACATCAGAGACGACATGAAACAAAATATACCAAATCAATTACAATAAAACTAAAAAAATAATTAAACTAAACAATAACTTRACAAACACATTTCTGTTATTTAGAATAAGGTGTCTCTGCTTCCTTATAGACCCACAGCCCRTCTGACTGGATCTGATCAAACATACAGCAGCATACTGTGGTAGAATTATAAAAGAAATAAAACTATATTCTCTTTGAACTTGTATAAATGTCTTAAACATGGAAGTGACCAGCAGTTCACCTGAGCTTTAGCACATTTCATGGAGTGCTGATACCAGTGACAGTACTGATGCTGGTATTTGTATCAGTTTCAGGTATCAAGGCAATAAAAAAGGCTGGTATCTGGATCAGGACAACGCAAATTTAAATATCTGAGAATTGATCAGAAAAATGTGGAGGTTTGGTTCTGGGAAAAGTCTGGTAGTTAGCAGTGGGAAAGCTGTAGTAGGCCCAGGTTCATCCTTTTATTCTGTTCACTGAAACCTCACTGATTCTACGTCTTTGTTTCTGTTTGTTTCTTCAGGCAGCGACACAGAGAGCGACACAGAAGACACCAAAGAGGTTGGTCTCACATTTTACACTAACATGAGCCGGTGATGAATGCATCACCATCTCAGACAGTTTTACACAGAAACAGGTTTTTACCTGCTCCTAGCTCATTTCTCACACTCTGTGTGTGTGTGTGTGTGTGTGTGTGTGTGTGTGTGTGTGTGTGTGTGTGTGTGTGTGTGTGTGTGTGTGTGTGTGTGTGTGTGGGGGGGGCATGTGTCGGGGTAAGTTTAGGGTAAGGGGTCAAGGTTAGGCTAAAGAAATCTAATTTCCCTCTGGGATCAAGA
>NW_013953163.1:105403-116788 GCF_001266775.1 Austrofundulus limnaeus
CCTCTAGTAATATATTTACTGAGAAAAATGGTGACGTGTTCAATACTTATTTTACCCGCTGTATATACAAAATCACAGATTTTAGGACAACCATATCTCACCATGCTATTTTCATTGCTGTTGTTGTGGTGTAAGTCAGGACGAGTTTGTAACTGGAAGTTCCTGAGGCCCGGTATCTCTCCTCGACGAATGGCTATACCCACTGTGCCACCCAGGTACGGCATGAGGTGGGGGGTCTGAAGCACAGCAGCTGTGGTCCACGCTTCACTCGCCAACCACTGCAGGCCTGTCACATTCTGCCTCACCACCTGGTTAGATTTTGAATGTGTCCCCAGATTATTTTTTCACACAGCAGAACACAAGTAACTGATGAATTTTACAACTTATTTCTTGCTTTTCACAGTCAAAATCTCTCTTTGACAATAAAACATTGTTCATAGGTGCTCATCGCTCTGTATTTTTTCTTAGTCTATCTAATCAAGCAACATAATCTTACTGTTTAAAAAACATTATACTACTTTTTTAATACCCACCTCTTCCATGAGGTTAATAGTCAGACTCTCGTGTGCAAACACAATGACCACTCGAGCTGTGGATTGCTTCATTGTGTCCACAATCCTTTTCAGTTCAATTAAGTCKTTCTCCCAGGGCAAAACCTCTACWTAGGCCAGACAYCCATCACCAGACAGACTCRGATCAGACTGGAAGGCTTGAGCAGCGTGGAGACCATAGTCATCATCACTGATCAACAACCCAGCCCAAGTCCAGCCGAAGTGTTTCTGAATCATAGCTCGGACCTGAGTTCATTGAGACAGGAGGCAAAAAGTGAAAAATCTACTTAACTGGAAAACTATTGGAGTTATTTTCTGCAAGAAACATAAAGGGAACATATGTATTTTTATGTTAACACTGTCTATTTTTTCAACACAATTTTTTTTACCTGAAAAGCATCACTTGGAATTGTTCTAAAGAAGGATGGAAACGTCTGACGGTCACTGAGGCACGAACATGTGGCAAAATAACTCACCTGAGCAATAAACAAGCTTTACAGAAATGCTAAAAAATTGACCAGCTTTTAAGATTCATGTTAGTGAGCTTTAGAGATGAAAAAAAAGAAGATTGATGTTGGGTGGTGGAGCAGAAAACTTACCATGGGTACTAGGTACAAAGCTACAACAGTGGMGATGGCAACTGTACGAGTAGAAGAAGAATCCCCCACCATTGCTATGACCGGAGGGATCTATACACAACTCTAATCTATTATCATTTCCTCCTCTTGACCACTGATTAATGCCAGGGCTGCACGAAATCCGATTCCCAGAGTGAGACAGTTATTGTACATACTGAACCCCAGAGTCACATTGGGCAGCAGCTTGGAACTTCTGTTGATCTCATCGATAGCAAAGGCCGTKGTCTGAGTCTGTCTGAATCCTAAAACATCAAAACTAACACAAACAATACAAAATTATTACTATTAAATCAACAAGATTCACAATTTATGAAAACAGAAATAAATTGCAAAAGACGAGTTGTTTCCTTTACAAAGTCCCTGTTTAACTCACCCATAACAGGTAAGCTATTCTGGCTCCAAGTTAAAAGACAGGGCGGGAAAAACAGAGAAGAAATGAACTTGAAACAGTCCCCCCAGCATCACATCTCCAGTTTTATGCATCCCATTTAGATGAAACTTTCCCTGCAACAGACGAACGGTTTCAGATGAATGTGCTGACAAAAAGGCTTGAGCCCATTTTAAAGCCTTCCCTTTGAGAGATGTGACGATATAGGATATTTGAGCAGAGTGGTTGGGAAACAGAGAAGGGGAGCGTGAAAATGCCAGTCTGCATTGTAACAAAAAAACCCCACACTGATCTACTTTACCATCAAAAAATTCAGATGGTCTGAGTTCAGGTTCTCGGGGGGGAAAAAACTGGAGTGGGTGTCACGGGAGCTGGAGAAGGAACTGGTTGGGACGGAGCCATTTTGTTAAGTTGAGAACCTATGGATAAAAGGTTCTGAGATACTTGGTTAAGTATGGTAATAGTTTCACGATGTGATTGAAATAACTGATTTAACATAAGATCATGTTTACTGAGTTTATCCTCTTGGGCTAGAAATGTGTCGGGCGTCTGATTGTCCCCAGTATTGCTCACTAACATGTTGTTTGGCTGAAACATACTATCAGGATAGCAGGAGAGTCACGTGAGCAATTGCTGAGAGACAAACTGAGGCTGAGACTGAGATACAAAAAAATATATGATTTATTTTAAAACAGGAAGGCGGGAGCAGGGGAAGGGGTGGGACCTGAAAAACGGAGGGTTGCAGAGATGAGTAAATAGGTAGTTGAATCCAAATATAACAAGCTGACTTTCTGCTTACTGGTGAGGACTTTAGACGAAGCACAGGAGAGTGGATCAGTTCCAGGGTGGATATTTACAGGTGAGTATATTTACAAGTTCGTTGGAGGCGGGATGGCAGCGCAAGGACAGGTGAGTGGCTCGTGGACAGGCAGGCCGAGTAACTGGGAATCCAAGGATTTTCCAAAGCGTTTCTTTAAAACATGGAAACAAGTAGGCAAAGAGAAAACACGAAGTTGATTTAAACAAGACTCAGAGAGATGCTCAAAGGCTGAGATCATACCCAAACTGGTTTGATGTTTCAGCGACGAGTTGATCCTCAGGCCTTCCTTATAAAGCCAGTCGCTGATGAGCCAGTTCATTGCAGGTGAGTCCAATCAGCGTTGCCCGGGTGACAGGAGAGGCATGAGGTGAAAATCACCAAATGCCTCACTTTCTCCCTCCCGCGGCGAGGTGGACACACTCTCCTTGAAGTCTGACATTCTTGGCGCTATAAAAACCGATTTCACAGCTGTGATCAAATCCGAAAAAAAAGCGGCTTTGGCTGAAGAATTTATTCTTATTAAAGGAGAGCTACAAGCGGTAAGAGCGGAAGTGGCTAACGGCACAATGCTACTCCGTGTCGACCTGGACCACCTTAAGCAGAGCGTCAAAGAGGTGGAGGATGGCTTGTTAACCTAGTCCGATGAGGTTATTACTCTACACACCACCATCTTGGAACTGAAAGAAAAAGTCGATGGGCTCAAAAAGAAGTGTGACGATGTGGAAGGGCGCATGAGAAGGTGCAATGTGCGGATTATTGGAGTTCCTGAGACGCCAGAATCCAGCTCCACTTCAGCAGTGGCTAAACTGCTAGCAGATGTTCTAGAGATGGAAAAAGTGCCACTGGTTGACCGAGCACATCACTCTCCAGGTGGGAACAAGTCAGGCGATAAGCCGCGGGTTATTGTTGTTAAGCTGCACTATTATCAAGAATGTGTGGAAATATTGCATTGGGCGCGGAGCTGCGGCCATCTTCGTTTTAAGGAGGTACTGATTATTATCACATCTGACTACACGGCGGCTGTGGCCAGGGCTCGACCGGAGGTGAAGAGGCTTCTTCACAACCGACGATATGTCCGCTATGTCTTGCTTTTTCCTGCATGGCTTCGCATCTCTCATGGGGAGGAAAACAAGGAGTTCCTGGATGCCAATAAAGCAATGGACTACATTAAAAAGAAAATCATCTCAGTGATGGAAAACGAGGACCGGCGTTGACCGCAGGTCCAACTCTCATTGATCCATTATGACTGTCAGGTTGTAATGAACCTTCCAACTTTATGTCCTGCGCTATATCTTGATTTAATTTTAGACTTTATTCCGAGGGACAACATTACTCTTTTTGTTCTATGTATGAGAGTTTCACAAGGGGTCTGTCCAGATCTTGGTTAGTGATTTATTTATCAGTGCAGCAATGAGCATAAACAGTAATATAACTTTAAAGTAAGGGAACCCCTTTCTTTTATTATTTTGTTACTGTTATTTAGTTGTGGCGGGAGTCCAGGCAGGGAGTTGTCCCCCAGTATAAGCACAAATGTGTGGATTTTTTGTTTGTTGGGTTCGCCGTGTTTTTTTTAGGAGAAAGGGGTGGGGCTATACAGAATCTATTTGTTTTGAGAATGCCTTTTTCAGGTTTTTTTGTGATGGTTTGTGGATATTGTACTACAGTCCGATTGACCATACATGAGCAGTTCTAATATTAACAGGTTCATCAACAGTCACCCAGTTAACTGTGTGAGTTGGAATGTGAAATCCCTTAATGGTCCAGTGAAATTTAGGAAAGTTATGACACATTTAAGACAACTTGATGCTAATATTACTTTTTTTGCAGGAGACCCACTTGCGTAACGCAGACAGTGCAAATCTAAGCAGGCGCTGGTCTGGTCAGGTGTTTYAGTCTAATTTCCAATCTAAATCAAGAGGGGTAGCCATCTTAGTTAGTAAACAGGTGCAATTTACGGCATCCAGTGTTAAAACGGACGCTGCTGGACGTTATGTTATCGTGGTGGGAAAACTATATAAACTTCCTGTCATTTTGGTCTCGGTATATGCTCCAAATTGGGATGACCAAACATTTTTTAATACGCTTTTTTCAAATTTACCTAACATTTCAACACATAATCTCATAATTGGGGGAGATGTGAGCTGTGTGCTTTCATCCCTCGATCGTAGTACAGTGGGGAGGATCTCTCTTTCTAAATCGCCCCAGTCGATTAATTCATTTATTAACACTTATGGAGTGGTTGACGTGTGGCGTTTTCGAAATCCGACCCTGAGATGGTATTCGTTCTTTTCCCCTATTCATAAGAGCTATTCACGGATTGACTACTTTCTCCTCGATAAACGGATTTTACCTTTAGTGAATGAATGTGATTATGGAGCGATAGTCATTTCTGATCACAGTCCGCTCATAATGAAACTGAACATTCCTTTTACACAATAGGTCTATCGTCCTTGGCGACTGAATTCGACACTTTTATCAGACGAAGACCTAGTTGATATGCTTGCTTCCGAAATTAAGTTTTTTATTGATGTTAATCGGACTCCTGGGACGCCACTCAGCACTGTTTGGGAGTCATCAAAGGCTTACCTGAGAGGTCAAATAATTTCTTACTGTGCAAATAAAAAGAAAAAAAATCGAATGGCTAAAATCGCTAACATATCAGATTTTAAAATTAGACAGGGAATGCTGCCTTGCTTTTACACAAGACTCACTTAAGAAATGTACATTACTTCAAACAGAGTTTAACATCTTATCTACAAACAGGCCGAATATTTAATTTCCAAATCTAGGTATGGCTATTATGAGCATTGTGAGAGGGCTGGACACCTTCTTGCACAGCAGCTACAGCAGCGCTCAGCTAAAAAGGATATCTCAGCAATAAATGATAAGCATGGTGTAAAATGTTGTGAGAATGCAGGAATCAATCTGTGTTTCAGCAAATTTTACCAATCTCTGTATACCTCCGAAGCCTGACCTAACCCTACTGAATTGGACGATTTTTTTTAAATATAAAAATCCCTTCACTAAGTTCTGAACCATCTAACGAGTTGGAAAGAGATTTCTTTTCAGCTGAGATAAACTCTGCAATTAAAAACGTGCAAAATGGAAAATCTCCAGGACCAGATGGTTTCCCGGCAGAATTCTTTAAGAAATTTTCGGATCTACTTTCTCCTCTGTTGTTATCAGTTTTTGAGGAACCCTTAGCTACACAATTATTGCCACTGTCTATGCATCAGGCGGTGATTTCCTTGCTTTTAAAGAAGGATAAAGACCCCTTGAGCTGCAGTTCATATCGCCCAATATCGTTTTTAAATACTGATGTAAAAATTCTTAAAAAGATGTTGGCAAAACGAGTTGAACAGATTATCCCCACAATTGTTTCACCTGACTAGACCGGTTTTATTGAAAATCGTCAATCCTTCTTTAATATCAGGCGGTTGTTTAATGTGCTGTATACTTCTGCTCCACCTGGTCACAATTGCAATGAAATTTTAATCTCGCTGGACGCAGAGAAAGCGTTTCACCGGGTGGAGTGGAACTATCTTTTTAAGACCTTGGAGATGTTTAACTTCGGTCCTAAATTTATTTCATGGGTGAAGCTGATATGTACCTTGCCAATGGCAGCAGTATGCACTAACAGTAATCTATCCAGCTATTTTGAATTTGAACTTGGTACTAGGCAGGGGTGCCCACTCTCGCCACTCTTATTCGCAATCTCGATTGAACCACTTGCAGTGGCTTTACAGAACAACCCTAAGATTAAAGGTATCAATCCGTTTGGCAATGAACATAAAGTTTCCTTATACGCTGATGATACTCTTCTTTATATTTCAGATCTCTTGTCTAGTGTTACTGAGTTACTTCTTTTACTTCAAAAGCTTGGAAACATATCTGGTTATAAGGTTAACCTTCAAAAAGTGAATTGATGCCTGTGACCCCAATAGAAAAGCAGCACATGGGTCCAGTTCCTTTTAAAATTAGCTCTGCCAAATTTAAATACCTTGGTATTTGGAKTACTCACAGTCACAAAGATCTTTATACAGCAAACTTTCTGCCTCTCCTGGTGAACCTTAAGAAGGACATCGCTACATGTGCATCCCTGCCTTTATCCCTAGGGGGTAGAATCAATGTGATCAAAATGACAATATTGCCCAAATTACTTTATCTATTCCAGAGTATGCCAGTGTTCCTCACCAGGACATTCTTTACAAATTTAAATAGTGAATTGTCATCCTTTATCTGGAATAAAAAGCATCCACGGATAAGCAGTGAGATGTTGCAGTTACCCCATGGTCTTGGTGGCCTGTCACTCCTCAACTTTTTATATTACTACTGGGTGGCCAACATTAGAGCCGTACTGTACTGGTTCAGAGAGGACAATCCTGTTCCTGCTTGGGTAATTCTAGAGAGGAAATCAGTTATGGCGAGCTCTCTCTCTGCTTTACTTTGCTCCCAGTTACTGTTTAATCAACCAATCTCAATTTTGTATTTCTAATCTGGTTGTAACTCACACAATAAAAATCTGGAAACCTGGAGTACTGGACTGGTTTGACCCGGGACACATGGAACGTAGGGTGGATCTTCATGGAGCTGGGAAGTCTCAACTTGACAGCCACCGGGTTTACCACCTTGGAGATGGGAAAGGGGCAGATGAACCGAGTTGCTAACTTTCTGCAGTCTACACACAGAGGAAGGTCCTTGGTGGACAGCCAAACCTTTTGACCTTCCTGGTAGTTGGGTGCAGGGATTTTGTGATGGTTGGCTGCCCACTTGCAGATTGCTGAGGACTTCAGAAGTTGGACTCGAGCCTTGGTCCAAACTACAACACCTCTGGACGGCTTGGTATGCTGATGGGACTATGGCAGCCCGGTCTTGGGTGGCAAACACCGGCGGCTGATATCAATACAGGACATAGAAGGGGGACAGACCAGTGGCGGTGGAGGCGATGGAGTTCATGGCGTGTTCTACAATGGGGAGATGTTCTGCCCATTTCGTGCCATCATCACCACACAGGATGCACAGACGGGTCTCCATTTCTTGGTTGGCACGCTCCATTTGGCCATCAGTCTGGGGGTGGAAACCTGAAGACAAACTTAGTTCAATGCCCAGGGTTTTACAGAATTCTGTCCAAAACTTGGGGATGAACTGAGGGCCACTGTCAGACACAATGTTCTTAGGAATGCCGTGTAACCTGAAAACTTCTTGTAGCATGATTGTGCTTAGTTCTTTAGCTGAGGGTAGCTTCTCCAGGGCTACTAAGTGAACCATTTTAGTAAATCTGCCTACCATGAAAAGAATGACAGACTTACCCCCAGTCGGTGGCAGACCAGTGATGAAGTCCATGGCGATATGGGACCAGGGACGTGAAGGTATGGGAAGCGGCCTCAGGAGACCCGCTGGAGGTCGGCGAGAGGGTTTGGCTAGGGAGCATTGGGTGCAAGACCCAACAAAATCGCTAACGTCCGTTTGCAAAGAACCCCACCAGAACTGAGACTTGACTATACCTATTGTCTTACCAATGCCCGGATGGCAAAACAGTGGAGATGCATGAGAAAAGGTGAGTACCTTAGACACAAGATGATCTGGTACATAGAGTAGGCCATCCGGGCATTCACTTGGTGGTGGATGGTTCAGGTGGGCCTCCCTGACCTCCCTCTCGACCTGTGTGATGGCAAGACTGACCTTCTCCGGAAGGATGAATCCATTGGGAGCACTGGTCTGTTTCTTCTCGAAGATCCGGGAAAGAGAGTCTGGCTTGACATTCTTGGTCCCGGGTTTGTATGACAGGGAGAAATTAAAATGGCCAAAAAACAGGGCCCACCTGGCCTGATGAGGGTTGAGCCTCTTAGCTGATGTAGGTACTCCAAATTCTTGTGATCAGTCAGGACGATGAAAGGATGATCAGCCCCCTCCAACCAGTGGCGCCATTCCTCCAATGTCATCTTGACTGCTAGGAGCTTGCAGTCTCCTACATCATAATTGCGCTCTGCTGGGGAAAGTGACTTGGAATACACGTCACATGGGTGAACCCTGTTATCGTTGGCATGTTGACTGGGAACAGCACCTAACCCTGTATCAGAAGCATCAACTTCAACAATGAACTGTTTACTAGTGTCTGGAAATCTTAAAATAGGTGCTGTGGTGAATGAGGTCTTTAGTTTTAAAAAGGCCTGGTTAGCCCCCTCATTCCATTTAAAGGGGTTTTTGATGGAAGTAAGAGCATGAAGTGGTGAAGACACAGAACTGTAATTACGAATAAACTTTCTGTAAAAGTTAGCGAAACCGAGGAAGCGTTGAAGCTGCTTACGTGACAGAGGAGTGGGCCAGTCCAACACAGCTGATACTTTGGAGGAATCCATAGAAATCTGGTCAGGACTGATGTTAAAGCCAAGGAAGGTGGTACTGGTGGTATGAAACTCACACTTCTCTGCTTTAACGTACAGGTTGTTCTGGAGAAGGCAAAGTAAGACAGCATGGACGTGTTGAATGTGTGAATCCAAATCTTTTGAAAAGATGAGAATATCATCAAGGTAAACAAATACATTAATGTTAATGAAATCTCTAAGGACATCATTAACCAGTGCCTGGAAGACTGCAGGGGCATTAGTCAGACCAAAGGGCATTACAAGGTACTCGTTTTGACCGGAAGGGGTATTGAAGGCAGTCTGCCACTCATCCCCCTCTCGGATTCTTACCAAGTGGTATGTATTACGGAGGTCCAACTTGGTGAAGATCTTAGCTCCCTGAATAAGATCAAATGCAGAAGTCATTAGAGGCAAAGGATACTTGTTCTTAATTGTAATGTCATTTAAACCACGATAATCTATACATGGGTGAAGTGATCCATCTTTCTTCCCTACAAAAAAGAAGCCTGCACCTGTAGGAGAGGAAGATGGACGAATGATACCTACATTAAGGGACTTTGAGATATACTTGTGCATGGCCTCATTTTCAGGTTGTGACAAAGGGTATAGATGGCCTCTTGGAGGAGTGGTACTAGGTAGCAGGTCAATAGCGCAGTCGTAAGGTCTGTGCAGAGGAAGTGATGTAGCCTTGGATTTACTAAAAACATGCTCTAGGTCGTGATAAAAATGGGGGACATGAGACAAGTCGGGAGAGACCTCCTTTATTTTTTCTGGAATTGATTGACTAATAGCAGATTGTAAACAATTCAACAGACACTGGTCAGACCAACCCAAAAAGTTGCTGCTCCTCCAATCGATGTGGGGGTTATGTTTATGTAGCCAAGTGGAATCTAAAACAATGGGTAGGTCTGGTGAATTAATGGTCAGAAACCTGAAGGTCTCCATTAAATGCCTCAGGAGGGGTGAGTCTGGGCTCACTGAAAGCCATTACTGCAGGATGTGATGAGTTTGGTAGTCCAGAAGTTGGCGCAAGAGGATAACTCGTGAAATCAGACTTGGGTGAGTAATTGTAAAATATTTCTAGTTTTAATTCAAAGTGCTCAGAACAGATCCTAGCTTGCTTTTCTGGTGTTGGCGTCAAACTCTTAGTGGTCAGTTTTAATGTAATGATTGGGGAAATGAGTTTCACTGAGATGCCAAACACCAAAGCAGTTTTAAATGTTTTATTTAAAAACAGGAAGCTGGATCCGGAAGCACATGTCAAGGGGACCAGGAGCTCTAAACAAGAGAGGAAAAGGTTAGTKGCTRGATTAAACAGAGGGACGGATCTAGCATAAAACTGAGCCACTAACCTTTTAAGAGAACGCTTGGTCCTGAGCAAACTCTTGAGTGACGTGGAAAGCATTGGGTGGTGTCCAGTGACACTTCCGTGTTTGGAGAGAAACCTCCGATGGGACTTAAAGGTCCAGGGGTAATCTTGGGACAGGCGGGGGTCATACACAGGCAGACTGAGAGCAAAACCAGGTTAGAAGGAGCAGACTTATCTCGTGGTTGGAGCAGAGGAGCGGTGGTTGTAATCCAGGAGTCAGAAGGCAGAACAGTACCGATGGGGAGCAAGGCAGGAAGCAGAAATCCAGAGTCCAGAGTGGGGGTCAAAACCAGGAGGGCAGAGTCTGGGACGGTACCATTCAGGGGCAAAGTGAGAGATGAAGAACCAGTGAGGAGAACCAAGGTCGAGACGAGGCAGGCAAGACTTGACACGAATGCTGGATAACAACAAGGCTGAACTGTTCATAAATCTGGCACTGGAGCTGTGGATGAGATGAGTTTAAATACTGCTGATCACAGGTGAGAGGCATGACGTTGATTGAGGTTGGCTAAGATGGGAGGGGAGAAACAATTAGGAGATAATTGACTGTGACAGGACTAGGGCAGGAAATAGTCGTGATTCATGACAGGTCTAAAATGGGGAAAAGGGACGGGAATAAGAAAACCATGAACAAAGAAATGACACAAGAAAGAAAGACGGTAGAAGCTCACCAGCACATCAGCACCCCGACAAAGCTAATGCTAATCTGCTTTCCATGGATGTGACTGGACTAGCACAAATTCTGGGGGAGCTATGGGATTTCCGAAAGGATATGAAACAATAGTTCGACGACATTAAGACAGAACTCATCAACGTACACCAAAAAATKAAGGAGACGGAAGACCGAGTTGATGCAGTGGAGGAGCGGGCACAGAACATGGAGCAGATATTGAGCAAAATGGCCGAACTGATAAGCCGACAACAAGAATAACTGCTTGACTAGGAGGGGAGATCCCAAAGAGAAAATATCCAATATGATACGATATACAATGTGCAAGAGGGAGCAGAAGGTTCATCGATGAGAGATTTTGTGGATAAATTACTTAAAGACACCCTGGAGATAGAACCAAATGTGGAATTGGACATTGAGAGGGCACACCGAGCTTTAGCTCTGCCACCGGCTAGGGATGGAAACAACAGGCCGAGATCCATTTTCGTTAAATTTCTCCGCAGTACAACCAAGGAAGAGATTATACGTAAAGCATGAGGGAAGAAAGACGTGCTTCTACATGGCAAACCTATATATTTCAATCA
>NW_013953163.1:117230-118816 GCF_001266775.1 Austrofundulus limnaeus
TAATGAACTTTAATAGAACTTTAATGAACTTTAATAAAAACCTTTTCATCTTCATTTCCCAAGGAGAAAGTTTGCCTTTCCTCTGTGCTGATCAGCTGGAAGCATCTTTTTTTTCCAACCGGCTGACGTCAAACACGTAAGTGTGCTGCTTCCACCCGGAACCATCAAAAAACTGCAGGATTGAGTGTTTCATGTGTGGCTGGAACCTCGATACACATTTCAGCTGAACCTCAGATCAGAACCTCAGATCAGAACCACAGCAGGAGCTCTGCTGGAGAAGGGTGGGGGAGATTCCTCCAATGTGTCCTACCACGCAAAGCATTGTGGGAGGGGTCTCTCACACAATGTGTCCTACCACACAAAGCATTGTGTGAGAGACCCCTCCCACAATGCTTTGCGTGGTAGGACACATTGGAGGAATCTCCCCCACCCTTCTCCAGCAGAGCTCCCGCTGTGGTTCTGATCTGAGGTTCAGCTGAAATGTGTATCAAGGTTCCAACCACACATGAAACACTCAATCCTGCAGTTTTTTGATGGTTCCGAGTGGAAGCAGCACACTTACGTGTTTGACGACAGCCGGTTGGACAAAAAAGATGCTTCCAGCTGATCAGTGCAGACAGAGGAAAGGCAAACTTTCTCCTTGGGAAATGAAGCAAAACTGGCTTTGCTACAAACTGGCCGCCCACGGTTGTACAAGTGTAGGAGGGTGAGCTTAAGGTGGTATTAAGCTTCTCCCACATCTCTCATATACAAGGTTATGAAGAAACTTTTACCAAGGTATTTCTCATTGTTAATATCTTGACTGTGCGAAGTGAAAAGTGACACAATAAGTGAACGTTCAGACRAGTTCAAGTTGATTCATAAAAGACTATGCAATCATTTATTTACACAAATTGAACAAATCATATGTAYACTTGATTGTGGGTATTCCTATTTTAAAAAGCTAATCCTATAAAAAGTGTCTAAGTTAAATGAGATTAAACCCGCATCCGAATTTCAATTCACATCAACTTAGATTACTTATATAGAACAGTAAAACGTCAGTTTTGATGTTAACAACCAAACCATTTTACTGGCACTTTCAGCTTAAGTTTGGGCAAATAAAGAACAAGGAAAGGAGGAAAGTAAGATTAGTAGGTTACTACTTTTACTTTATCAGTGTGGGTCAACCAGATCTACACGTCTTTTCTGCGCTTAGGGCCCACATCGCACTTCACTCCGAACACATCAGCTTTACAGTACCTGGTGATGACTTCTTAAGGCACCCTTGGGGTAGGAGCTGTCTCGCCTCCGATCAGTCAGGGAACTGAATATCGGCTCGCTTACCGGTCATTGGCGAACAGGTGTTTTACCAGGTAACTTTCGTCTGTTTCAGCCCAAGCTAGAAAAATTCAAGCTGTATCTGGTTTCTCCTTCAAAATAAAATCTCCCATCGGGAGTTAAACCTAAAAGCCAAACTGGGTTCCCTCCAGAGAGAGCCCCAGCTTTCTTCCTAGGTTGGAGTCAGGAAGAAGAGTGTGTCGCTCAAAGCCGTCCGGGTTAGTAAAAGAAACGGACGAACTTTGGTTCCGCCCTCAGGCTTAGAG
>NW_013953163.1:119952-121300 GCF_001266775.1 Austrofundulus limnaeus
CACACACACACACACACACACACACACACACACACACACACACACACACACACACACACACACACACACACAGAGAGAGTAATGGACACTTGAGAAAAGGCACCAGCAGCTTTTGACTCATGTTATTTGTTTTAAATTATTTTTTGTCTGAGACCTGTTGTTTAAAGAGCTAGATCAACAGCTGGTTTATTCCTATTCAGATGATTTTCACATCTTTTTTTCTAGAACCACTGTTAAAAAAACAAAAATTTCCCCAACAATCCACCCATAATTATTGTTGTTTATTTACTTATTTGAGCTTTGAGAGGGTAGAGGGAGGAATTATAATAATTTATGATGCTGCATCTTCAACCATCAACCCGCTGTCTCACGTTGAAGCTATACATGACACAGTTTAAGTTCAGGCTCTTATTTTGAAATGAAGACAGTTTCCTGTCCTCCATGCTTTCGTTTCCTGTCACAAGTCAAATCTGTCATGTAGTAACCTGAGTGCATCACTACAGTTTTCCAATAAACAGTTTTAAAATTACTTTATTGATGCTTCTTTAATGAAAATTCTACAACAAACAAAAGAAAAAGACAAAGAAGCAGCCGAACAAGCAATCCTCAACAACTTTTTAAAGAATCAGCCAAACTAGAAATCCTCAATAACTTTTAAGTTTTTACACCAGGAGCTAAAGGTCTGTTTCAGGAAATCACATCCCAAGCAATTGGCAGTTGTAGAATTTAGTTGCAAAATAGTTCATACACCGCTAGTTGGCAGTGTTGTGCATGTATTGTACATGAATTGTCAGCTGGTAAGTGTCAAAATGAACTTGCGATTTAAAATTAGCTTCCACTAATTTTTCCATTGCATAAGCGGTGTTGAAGTTGCAGACCGAAATATTTTCATGAGCGCTTTAGAAACTGTGGAGCTAATTTTTGGATTGGTGCCCACCCCTGACATTTTATCAGAAATCTGTCGAAATTTGCTTCAAAAGTAATGCGGTGTAAATGTTACAGAAATGGCACAGACTTAACTTCTTAGAAATTTTGAGATGACTAAAATCTGTTCTGGAATAGGCTCCTATCTCATTAGCTTCTATTCAAACTTCTTCCTGATTGTCCAAACTGAGATTGTGCACATAACTTCATAAATCATGAACTCCTCAAGACTTTGTAGTTTCCCGACCCATGATAGCCTTCTTTGTGTTCCTTTCTGGTCTCAGCAGGATTATGTAACATTTAGGTCCAAATAGCGCCACCAAGAGGCCAAAACCAGAGGCCAGTATGGCAAACACCTCCACTGCATCTGCATATTTACCTGGAGAGTTTATATATGCAGGAACAAAGGCCACCCACACAGCAC
>NW_013953163.1:122161-124955 GCF_001266775.1 Austrofundulus limnaeus
ATCAGGGAGCGGCAGCCAGTTCATCACATCATATATTGGTGGAACATCGCCATTCTCATCAAATGACACTTGATCACCAAACGAAGTGGTGAAGTTGACCTTTTGCAAATAGTGTAAAAACTACAAATGAATGAAAGGAAAAGAGAAGAAGACAATGATGAAGATGAGGCAAAGATTTATCCAAACATACCCATGGATTTTGTTTATCTCACCTGCCATGGTTCTAAGGTTTGCAAATCGGCACAGCTGTTCCCACTGAAAGGCCCTTTTCCTGACTCACACAGCAGCATGGCATCAAGAGCATATGCTAGCGCATACACAGCCTTGTAAACATTGTACTCAGGCCTGAGGTTAGAAAGATCCCAAAACTCAGCTTCTGCCTGTCTAACATCTTCCTCTCCGGTGCATAGAACTTCCTCATCTTCAGTTCTATTTGCTGGATTAAGGGTACATCTGAATGTGTGTTCCCAAAACTGGTTAACCTGTAACACAAGACAGTTTTCAGAAGCATTATTAGATATGTCTTCATAGGTCACCTATTTAAAACACAACCAATTCTACCATATTTTTTCCATAGTTGTCATTTTTATCAGGCTGTATTTGTAAGAGGAARTCCTTSAGTCCTGGTATGTCTCCWCGACGAATCGCAACTCCCAGTGTGCCTCCAAGGTAAGGTATAAAGCTGAGTGTCTGAAGTACAGTTACTGTTGCCYAGGCTTCACTTGCAATCCATTGTCGACCTGTGACATTTTGGAGCACCACCTGAGGATTGTGTGATTTTAAAAAAATCAGATTTTTTAATAAATATAGCAGGTGGTATAAAGGAAAATAGCAATGTTTGAAAATAATCTATATAAATTGTTGAAAATTTATGTCTGTTTAGGTTTTCATCAAACTCCATCATCAAAAGCTACATGTGATGTGTTGGTAGAGAGGATTTGCTCCTGCAAAAAATATGTCCCATGCATTTTTTGCTGCTGAAAGGTTTTGTCAATAAAATTATATTTTGCACTAAAATAAATATTTTCTTACCTCTTCTATTAGCCTATATATATGAATCTCATGTGCAAACACAATGACCACACGAGCTGTCGATGTTTTGATCAAATGTACAATTCTCTTTAGTTCACTTGGGTCACTGTCCCAGGGCAAAACCTCGAGGTAGGCTAGACAACCTCCACCAGACTGAACCAGGTCAGACTGGAATGACTGGGCAACATGGGATCCGTAATCATCATCAGTGACCAGCAGGCCGACCCACGTCCAGCCAAAGCGTTTCAGTATCTGAATTACAGCATTCACCTAAAAAATTGCACACAATTAATTTTTATTATATTACTAAAAACATCATTGAGTACTTTATAAAATTCATGAATTATATGTTTTCCTGGATAAAAAAATGTTTAAATTGAACTCCATTTCCACAGACTTTTGCTATTACAGATTTCCTCAATTGTTTACACAAATGTTTTGGTACTTGAGACAAAATAACCACAACATGTAACTTAAACAYCAACACTCTGAACCAATTACGCTAAACTACAAACACAATTCTTGCTCAAATTTCAGTTCTAAAACACACATTTTTCAAAACACCATTCTTCACAATTCTTTGCGTTTTGGCACATTTTTCATGAAGAAAATCTCGTTACAAAGAAAACTGTCATTCAAAAATCTAAAGTTAGTTGTCCTACTATGCACACCAACTCATCACATGGGCAAACACCTGTCCCACAGATTTACATTCAGCAACCAGAACTTTAGCTTTAGAGTATAGTTTTTATTGGTTGTGTTGACCCAATTAAAGAAACTGGGTTCCATCAATTTTCATCATCACAAATTCAGCAGAGCAGTCACCTCTTTTATGCGTCAATCATTTCTCATTGGATTGACATATTTTCTTCACTCTTTTGCAAAACAATTAACACAGATGTCATTCAAGAAATCCAAACTACATTTTTTTAGCTTTGATGACGAACGTAAATCATGTGTTCCTGACTATTAGAAGCCACCTACATCAGTATGAAATCACTGAAGCATTTGTTTGACACTGCTTCTCAAAAATCTTTACTTAGCAACCAGTCTGCAGGCCTTACAATAAAATTTGCAACATCTGTGTTGTTCTTTACCAACATGGATTGAGGAGGTCCAAGGCAGATAAGAATGATTATCAACTGTGGGTATTTCTAATACTCTAATAGATTTAATTTTTATTTTCTTAATTTTTTTGTAATGGATTGTACACATTTTGGTTTATATTTACAGTTTTGTCTGTAATATTTACACCTTTTCATATTTAAGCCACAGTTTGAAAGAAATATTTATTGGAATCAATAAAATTTCTATCAAAGTATGTATGAATCTGGATCCAATTCTTTGCAAGAAGGAACATTTGACACAGCCTGAGTAGAAAGATAACAAATGGCATGAAAGGGATGTGGGGGTGTTTCATATGAAAACAAATACCATTTTAAGAAGAAATAATCTATTTTGCAATATAAATTAGGWGTTTTGCTCATTGTGTGTGTGATTTTGGATTTGTGTGTAGAGTACTGAGAACATGATGCATGCTTTCAGAAAATGTGTCTAAACAATTGAGGAAAAACTGTAACTGAATTTATTCTATATCTCACCTGAAAAGCATCACTTGGGATTGTTCTGAAAAAAGATGGAAACTTTTGGCGATTGCTCAGACAGGCACATGTGGCAAAATAACTCACCTATAAAAACATGTTTTTTTTGCACACACACACACACACACACACACACACACACACACACACACACACACACA
>NW_013953163.1:125084-138209 GCF_001266775.1 Austrofundulus limnaeus
CATCAGCACTTGCAATAGAAAAAGTTGAATAGGAGTCACCGACTATCCCCAGGACTGCAGGGGTTCCTGAACAGTTATTCTGAAACATAAACTGCTCCTCTTGGCCACTGGCCAGAGATAATGCGCCTCTGAATCCAATAACAAGAGCACCACAGTTATCATACAGGCTGTATCCCAGAGTCACGTTTGGAAGAAGATCAGGGTTTTTGTTGATCTCTTCAATAGCAAAAGCCATGGTCATAACATTCCTGAAGCCTAGTGTGTCAAAACTAACACACAAAATGTCATTACTAAACAAAGTGAATGTTAATGTGGCATGTTTATTATAAATTCAGCAGAGATAAATGTCAAACTGTTACTAAAGCTCTGTATTAACAACATATTTAAGATGCTTACCCTGTGCAGGTAGGTTGCTGTGGCTCTGAGGCATATGTCCATTCAGGRAAAACAGAGGTRWAGTGGACCTCAAACAACCCACCCAGAACCACTTCACCAGGCTTGTGCATTTCATTAAGATGAAACTTTTTCCGTAGCTTACAAGATGAAGCAAGAGATGGTGTAACGCACAGTACAAGAGAGATAGTTAGGAGCACACATACATTCAAGAAAGCCCCCATACTGGTTCTCCACCTTTTAWCACTTGTTTTGTATATTTAAAAGTATTTAAATGTTCAACATGATGTCATCATGTTCGTCACTGTCTATTCTATCAAATAGGCTTTTAAGCTTTTAAGTTATCATGCAGGCAAAACATAAACATTCATATTCATTTTCAACCTTCAAAATACAAGAGTAGTAAAAAAACAGTATTCTGAAAACCTGACAACACATTGTAAAGTTTATTACCTAATATTAACCTTTTTATTGATCCAGCTATTAATTTTGAATGTATAAATAGATTTAATATTTTGGAAAGTATTCAGTATCAAATATAATTTTATGACCTCGGCTACGAGYAGTGTGAGTCGTATTGTTTGTGTACCCTTTCTTAAGACCCCAACATGCAAAGAGGGGGTCATATGGATTTAATACTGTTTATTTATTTTCATTATTTTACCAAAATTATTTGGTCAATCATAGCACAGAAACAGCTGCACCATCCATCTGTCCATCCATTATCTTGCACATTATCTTAAGTTGGGTCGTGGGGGCAGCAGCTTGAGCAGGGAAGCCCAGACCTCTCTTTCCCTAGCCACCTCTTCCAGCTTTTCTGGGAGGACTCCAAAGCGTTTCTAGGCCAGCTGAGAAACATAGTCTCTCCAGCGTGTCCTAGGTTTCCCTCTGGGTCTCCTACCAGGTGGACATGCCTGAAGCATCTCCCAAGGGAGGCTTCCAGGAGGCATCCTTACTAGATGCCTAAATCACCTCAACTGGCTCCTCTCGATGTGGAGGAATAGCGGCTCTACTCTGAGTCTCTCCCAGATAACTGAAATTCTTACCCTATCTCTAAAGGAGAGTCCAGCTACCCTGTGGWGAAAACTCATTTCGACCGCTTGTATCTGTGATCTTGTTCTTTTGGTCACTACCCAAAGTTCATGACCATAGATGACGGTAGGAAAGTAGACTAATCGGTAAACAGCTCAGCTCCCTCTTCACCACAACAGATGGTACAGAGTCCGCAAAACTATGGAAGCTGCACCAATCTGTCTRTCAATCTCATGCTCCATTTTTCCCTCACTCGTGAACAAGACTCCAAGATAAAACTCCTCTACTTGAGGCAGAACTTCACCCCCAACCCGGAGAGAGCAATCCACCCTTTTCCAAATGAGGACYATGGAGTCAGATTTGGAGGTGTTGATCCTCATCCCAGCTGCTTCACACTCAGCTGTGAACCGCTCCAGTGAGAGCTGAAGTTCCTGGTGCAATGACCCCAACAGAACCACATCATCTGCAAACAGTAGAGGTGAAATACTGAGGCCACTGGACCAGCAGTGCAAACCAAACTCTAGTACAGCTTGTATAGAGACTGAATGGCCCATAACAACRGACCCACAATCCCATACTCGCGTAGCACCCCCCACAGAGGTCGCATTAACAGAATATTTTCCGTATTTGACTGTATTTTTTACACAATGACAGAGAAATCTGAAGGCCGTCCGTCATTTTGACAGCTTGCAATTAACACCCCTGACCACTTAAAACCTGGTTTATACTTTGAGTCGCACATCCCCCCCCCCCCCCCCCCCCCCCCGCTGAGTAAAAAATAAATAAAAATTGTGCAACTTCCGTCTGCTCTCTCCCACTGCTATACCCCGGTGACAGCTGTCTTGTGCATGGCCCCAGTCAGAACTGTGCCAACGGGACGTTGCGGCTCTCAGTGTATGATAGGTCCAGAGTTTGTGGGTGTGTTTGTTCATAAAGAGCACCGCAGCGGGCCAGTGGTCCTCAGCTGTGGCAGCGCCGAGGAGTTGGAGCTGGACCAGAGCAGGACCCCAAGCAGCTCAATTCCTTTTGCATGCTATTTTGTTTAAAATGATATTTTTTGTCTGAAGCCAGTTTTAAAAAGAGCTCAAAGAGCAGACTGTTTGATCTAGTTCCCAAGGATGAACGTGAGAGCACAGCTGGATGCATCTTTTTTCCGTCTACCGATAACAAAAATAAATAAATAAATAAATAAATAAATAAATAAATAAATAAATAAATAAATAAATAAATAAATAAATAAACGGCTCAACTTCACTCAACTTAACACTGAAGTTGAGTGGAAAAAACACCATCCAGCCATCATTATTGCAGTTTATATACTTTATATAAGCCGTGGGAGGGCAGAGGGAGGATTTGTGATAATTTATGGACCACCGCGTCTTCAGCCCTTTTTTACTCTGTCAGGAAAAGACGTGCTGAAATTGTCCAATCATCATCCCACTGTCTCACGTCTTATCAAATTATCTAGGCTTAAGTCTGAAAGACTTAATAAGCCAGGTGAGGCAGAGAAAAAAAATCAACAAGGCTTCACAAGACGGCTCTGTGGCATCACACTCACACACAGTGACATTTTCAGCTTTACGCATGGCGTAGGTCTATATCACGGAGGTCTTATTTAATCTAAAATAAATAAAAGATTCCCATCTGATCATAATCTCAGATCTAGACACCATACTGAATGCATTTCGCTGACAGCGCATTGAGGACAGGAGGATTTGGAGCGCGTCTGTGAGGTGCAGAAGTGGTGCAGCGAGAGAGCATTCTGCGGGATTTCTTCCTACTAAAKCCACAGCTTGTGAGATTTGGAAATAAAGTCTTTCTGACTTTTGATCACTTTGACTGGAGAAATGTTTTCTGATTTTAAAACTTTGGCTGAAGTGGTGCTTGTTATTCCAACAGTGTTGCAGCAGAGCACGAGTTTAAACTTCAGAACAACTGGTTAAGATGTGTGTAACGTGAGATTTTTCTTAGAGATATTTTATTGTATAAATCAAATCTATACTCATTTTCTGTTTTTGTTTAATMATTTTTAACACGGTGGCAGCCGTGCGTTATGACTGACTGCATCTCTGCCTTCCTCATTTCTCTTGTCCTCCTGCAAGGGAGGCAGAGACAGAAATAAGGAGGCATTATCTAATGTTGTAAACTGCAGCCATTAAATAATGTTTGTAGATTTATTCATTATTTATATTGTTGAGGATTCTAGTAGTACATTTAGGGACAAAAGGTCAGAATAAGGGTCACGTAAACATCTGGTAGAACATTCTGAAAAAGTTGACATCATCAGCAGTCCACAAATACATTTAATAAGTGTGTATTGGGTGGTCTTAAATTTCCAGCCCATTCTGGGAAAAGCCCACCCTTTCTTGGCTTTGTATTTTCACAAACAACTTGGGTATAAAAAGGTCTGGTTTCTAAATACGTCAGTTCAGTTTTGAATGTCTGTCCTGTCGGTTGAAACGTGTTACTGAACTCAATTAAAACTCCCTCTTCAGCTGGCCAAAGCGATGTCTCTTCTTCTTTTTTCATCTTGATCTTCGAGCCCCATCATTTTGGCGACCCAACGTGGGTGAGCATCTGGCTGCTGCCRTTCTCGGCTGAGAAGGGGARGGAGTCGAGGGCCCATAGGTAAATAAATATTTTTTAATCTAAAAGTGATTCCTTTTCCCCTCTCGGCTGGGAGGGGCTGTGTGGCCAAGCTCAGAAATACAGAGAATACAGAATTGAATCTGGGAGAATCTTTTTGCCAGCTGAGGGGAAATTACTAAAACATGCATGTTTTGGAGCTGTTCAAAAAACATAAAAAAATTAAATTAAATAAGGTTAAAACCGACAGAATTCAAAATGGGAAAAACAGCTTCTTGTTGTCGACAGTAAAAAGCTGTGATACACAGTTTCTGTGAGCAGTGGAAAAGCTACGGACGTAAGGGTTAAAAGCTGTAAATTTACAGTGTCTGTGTGTAGAGGAAAACAGCAGACGTAAGGTTAAAAGCTGTGATTACTAGGACACAGTGCCTGGGTGCAGTGGAAAGGCAACAGTCATAAGGGAAATATGTCTTATGTATGCTAAATTAGACCCCAAAATGTTTAAAGTTGAAAGCATACGTCTTTAAAAATAGTGACACAAGCTTGTGTAAACGATYTGAAAGTAAAAGGCCTGAAAAACAAAAGAAAGAAAAAACTGTGCACAGAGGAAAAATCTTTGTTAAATATTTGTAAATTTAAATACCATTGAGAAAAAAGAAAAAATTTAAAGCAGTTTGCATAACTGAGTAACATATTAGAAGCTGCAGCTTCATCAAATTAAACATAAAAATAATAATAATAAATAAGGCAATTAAATCTTTAAAATATTTGTTAAAACATATAAAATACAATGAAATGAAAAAATAAACAAACTCAGTAAACATAAAAAGCTGACTTTTATTATTTAAATAAGGACAGGGGAAAAGGTTTGTGCTGGTGCAGCTATAGAAGGAATGCAGAGGTTGTGTTTGTTTTTCTGGAATGCGAGATGCTGGCTGTTTGAAAAATGCATTTTTAAAAGCTGCATGATGATTGCTAAATGTGTATAAATATTTTGCTGATTAAATCAAAAGTATTTGCTCTGGTTGGGGGAGGACTTCTGCTCAGAAAATCAGTGGTGAAAGCGGTGAAGATGCTGTTGTTGAACATACTGTATTTATGAGTATTYATGAAAAAGAGGAGACTTTGTTTAGGTTTTTCACAGGTGGAATGTCAGTTGGGCCATAGTCAAAGAGCAGAGTAGAGAGGCTGCTGATCCCCGAGTGAAGTTTTCCTTTTTTCCCCTTTTTCTTCTGTGCTGGTCGGCTGCTGATCAGACAGGAAGCAGATGGTCCTATGGGGGAAGGCACACGCACACACATTTGATTGAGTGACAGGAAGAAGTGAAAATATGGAAAGAGCTGTTGATTTTGGTAGAAATTGAAGAAAACATTTAAAAGTAATTTAACTAATCTAAGAGATAAAGGGATTCTTTGCATGTGTTGAAAGCAGAGTGCAGAGAAAGGGGAAACGCCTTTTGGCAGAAAGCCAAAAATACCATTGGAGAGCTGAAACACACACACACACAGGGTAAATACTCCGAGCACCAGGAGGAGAGAGAAAAAGATAGAGAAAGTTGCCAAGTTTAGTCTAAGAGCAAATCAATGTTTACATAAGGAAATATAGATTTACTCATCTTTGGAAGTGAGCAGAGAGTCCGTCTGTCGAGCGAACGGAGCTCGATCCTTCTGTCATAAGTGAAGTTTGCAAATGAAGCGAGGAGGAAGTGACGTACACTCTGAAAGCCATCCCACTACACAGATACACTGAAAATTACCATGTCCATGCTGTGGTGAAGAGAAAAGGGGCAGGGACGTCTTGCCTGCAAGAAGTGATCAATTCAACACAGATCTTTAAAAATAAGCCTTTTAAGCCAAATGCTCTGCATTGAATAATAATAATAATAATAATAATAATAATAATAATAATAATAATAATGATTGATAATGTGGAGCCTGGTGTGATAGACAGTGCATTGATGCATGTGCGTCTAAAAAACTGTGAAACCTTGTCAAATTTAGTCATATTAGGTCATTTGCCTGTTACTGTAGCGAAGCAATTAAAACAGTTGATTAATCTTTTTCCTTCTATGATTTCTGACACGCCGGGTCGCACTCACTTATTTAAGCACGATGCAGATGTTGGAGATGCAAGACCTATAAAACAACAATTTTATAGAGTAAACCTTGAAAAACGCAAGTATTTGGATGCCGAGGTTGATCATATGCTGGAGAATGGCATGGCTGAACCGTGTTTGGCCAACTGGGCATCTCCATGCATTTTAGTCCCTAAACCTAAAAACACACCTCGTTTTTGTATGGACTACCGAAAGTTGAATGCGGTCACCAAACCTGATTGGTTCCCATTACCACGTATTGATGATTGCATCGACAAGGTTGGCTCAGCCACGTTTGTCAGTAAATTGGATTTTCTAAAGGGTTATTGACAGGTGCCGTTAACAGATTGGGCTTGCAAAGTTTCAGCGTTTGTGACACCGACCGGTTTGTTTTCTTATACTGTAATGCCTTTCAGATTGAGGAACGTGCCGGCAACGTTTCAACGTATTATGAAAATGGTGGTGGGTAACATGGCATGGTGTGTCGTTTACCTTGAAGACGTGGTGGTGTACTCTGACACATGGAGAGAATATTTGGAGCGTATCAAAAAACTTTTTTCTAGGTTGACAGAGGTTGGTTTAACTATTAATCTAGCCAAGTGTGAGTTTGGTAAGGCCACGGTTACCTACTTAGGTTGCGTTGTTGGTCACGGTGAGGTTCGCCCTGTTGCGGCTAATGTGCAGGCGATAGAACAGTTTCCTGTTCCATATACTTTTTTCTGCCACTTCAGTAGAAAGCAGAACTGAATATCTGAATATTAGTATCTTAGCTTCTTCATCATCAGCGGCTTTTTTTAAAGAACTCGTGCGTTATCTTGGACTTGTGGGGTATTACAGGTGTTTTTGTAGAGATTTTTCATCTGTTGTGGCACCTTTGACAAACCTGTTGAAAAAGAAAGTTAAGTTTGACTGGTCCCCATGTTGTCAGGGTGAATTTGAACGTGTCAAACATATTCTTTGAGCTTCTCCAGTTTTGGCTGCACCACAGTTACATCTGCCTTTTCAGTTATATGTGAATGCAAGCCATGTGGGTGCTGGGGCTGTGTTAACTCAGCTGGATGATTTCGGGATTGGGTGTCCTGTGAGTTATTTTTCTAAAAGGTTTGACAAACATCAGTTGAATTAGTCCATGGTAGAGAAAGAAAAACTTGCTTTAATTTTGGCCATTAAACTCTGTTGTTTATTTGAATGGTGGTGCCAAAATTGTTGTACACACGGATCATAACCCTCTCACATTCCTATCATCGTTGAAGTCTCCGAATCAACGTCTGGTGCGGTGGTCACTGTTCTTGCAGTGCTACAACCTGGATATTAAACATATCAGAGGACGTGACAATGTTGTGGCAGATGCCTTGTCACGTGTGCTTGTTCTGTAACGGTGCTGCAGAAATGCCATGCACCTGGTATTTGTGTTTTGGTGTGGCAGAAATGCCGTGCGCCTGTGTTTTGGTGTGGCAGAAATGCAGTGCACCTTGTATGTATGTTGTCTTGTTTTAGTTGTCTGTGTTGTCCACATCCTTAGGTGACTGAAACTGGCCGGACAGATGGAGAACCAGAGGAAAATAAACCTGTGAAGACAACTTATGTTAAGTATTTCTTATTAAAAAAGTTGGTGTTTGGGTATTTTAAAAGTTTTATGTTTTTTGCCACTTCAGTAGAAAGCAGAACTGAATATCTGAATATTAGTGTCTTAGCTTCTTCATCATCAGTGGCTGTTTTTAATGAAGAAAAAGTAAGAGAATAGKGAAATGTAATAGAAAAGAGTGAAAGAGAGATTAGAAGATATGTGAAATACATGCTGAGAAAACACAAGACAGCACACCCGACTTCTTGGCTCCACACCTACAAAAACAAAGATAGCAAAACCACAGCAACAAAAATGCATATCTATATAATTAGAATGACTATAGCCTTGCTGAAAACCATACCCATATACATACAGTATATAAATTTAAACATACATACATAAACATTCCCATACCTACCTACATATCCAAACACTTTCATATATATATATATATATATATATATATATATATATATACTGTGTACACATACACATATAAAGTACATATATCTATACATACACATATGCACATACCATTCAGTCAGTGCCCGAATAGAAAACCCAGGATGTAAACACCTGTTTGTGTGCGGTTGTGAGCATGCATTAATATACAAGATCTCTCCAATGGAATGTTTCCAAGTGACTGTGGGGAACCACAGACCCGACCCGCAAAGCCGGAAGCCGACATAAGGGAGACCAGCGCCAAAGACCCTGAGGAGGAACCCCAAGTGCGCAGCCCCAGAGACACCTGTGCCGGAAGGGCCGCCCACCCATCCCCCCAAGAGGACCACCGGAGAGAACCGGAAGAGCCCCACCAGCGACCACACACAGMAACCCCTGKGGCCAGCAGCGACGAACTCACAGGCCCCGCCAGTACCCACGGCACCAGAGAGGATCCAGGCATGGACACAGAGGCCCGGGCCCCCAGGGTGCCCCCACGAGGCTAAGGCCTGACAGGGCCAGAGGGACCCAAGCCCTACCGGGCCGAGCCGGCACATGCCTAAGCACCCAGCCCTGGACAACGAGAGCCACACGTGCGCCAGCGGGCAAAGGCACAACCCACCAGARGACAGCATGGCAGGGGAGTAATGGGCCCTCAAATGATCCCGAAGAAGGGGCTGCCCAAGTCCCAGCCTGACAAAAATACAAGCATACACAAACACAATCACAAAGTCCCATCCTCATCCTCTCACCCACTCATTTAAAGACACACAAGATGGACGCAAAAATCCACTCACACTCCCCATACATAATCTATACCCCCCAGGTCCAGGATATGCACCCACCCCCTGCAGAGGGCAGCTCACACCTGAACCCAGGASGTAGAGCCCTTCAGTCTGGGGTGGAGAAGAGCAGACAGCCAAGTCCCAGCCCAGGCCACACCAGTCTGACTGACCAGCCCCTGCCCCAGCAAAGCCACGCCCCGGACCACCCCCACACCCTACAATGGCCAGGTGCCCACCCCCAACCAACCACCCTCCAGACTCCRGCAGCCACCCCAGCCAGCGGGCCAACCACAGCAACCAGGAACCAGAATCCGGGAGCCCGAACAGCCCCAGAGAAGCCAGAGCGCCAGCCCCGCCTCCGGAGCCCCTCTAAGCCCCATGTCCACCCGCAGTCCAGGCCCCACCAGACGGTCAGCCCCCCCAGGACCCCATCCCCAGACAGCCAATGGGGAACAGGGGAGTGAAAAAAGACCCCGACACACACACACCTCCACCCTCAGATGTACTGTTGATACGTGATGTTCTATAATGCAATTAAAATGGGGAAGAAGACAGGGCAGAGGCCAGCACTATGCCAGTTTCCCCTCCACCSSAACTCTAACCCTAACCCTAAATGTCTAAAAGCAAACAATGTGAGTGGGCACAGGCATCAGTGAAGAGACTGTCCCATCCCGCCCCTTACATGCATAAATGCCCACTCCCAAGTTCCTATGTGTAAATGTTATGAGGTGATGAGTTTATGAGTAAATGTCTAAGGTGTACGGTAAAATTGGAGCCCAGGTGGCCACAGCAAACAGATGTAAAATTGTTGCCGCTGTAACAGGTAAAAGGTTATGTTTGGGACGCATAGGTTCTATTGGGAAACTGCTTTTTTATTGGGTGGGGGGGGGGTGACGTCCCCTGCTCCTGTGTATTATTGCTCGCGGGTGCGTCCTGTTAGTCTGTTTCCCTTTCAGGTCTGTTGGAGGCAGAGTCATGTTTCCTGGACCAGTTATAAACGTCAGAGCGTCAATGGGTCGGGGCAAGTTGGAGTGCGAGTTGGGCACAGTGGCACGCTGAGGTGAGCATCAGAGGGCCATGGCACACTGAAGGCAAGAGGTCCCAGAGCGTCAGAGCTTAAGGTCGGCAGAGGCGTCAGATGGTCGAGGTTGCAGCAGACGCACGCAGCATGGAGGAACCGATACTAGAGGTTGGCACAGGCGAGAGTCGMAGGTGTGGGCATGAGAGGCACATCCGCACTGAGGGCCATGAGAGGAGACTGCAGGTTTGCAGTGCCACGTTGGACGGAGCTGACGGAGCAGTCTCGGCTACAGCTGAGAAGCAGTGAGCAAGGAGCAGCACGAGGCAAATCAGTTCTGGGTCTGGTCGAACTGATTGAGTACAGCTGTGGAATTGCAGAGACTTTGCCAACTCAGGCTGGAGCTGGTCGTTTGGGAACAGASATGGCAACGGCGGGTGTGGACGTTTTGCTGTGAACTGCAAAGTTCATGGGGAGCACAACAGAGGACAAGGAGGTGTCCAGACGGACCTTTTCGATAGGCAGATTTGATTCTGGCCCACACAGACTCTGGTGTGGATCAGGTGGTAAGAACCTGCAATTCAAAAACTCCTAGACACATACTGTAAACAATACATGCCTTTTAAGGTTTAAAACTGGCTGCCTTGTGTTGTGCTTTTTAAGATGTTGCGGCTTTGAGAGCCAGGGTCRTAACAGTGATGCACCTAGCAGCATGAATTTTAGTAGGAACAGAGATGTGGCCAACACAGCGCCAGCCCACAGTTTTACGATAGACCCCATATTTGATGAGGGGGCTCTTTCTAAATGGGTTGTTTGGGCATTCAAAAATGCTTATCACTCAAAAACTATTCAATGAGAATCAGAATCAGCTTTATTGGCCAAGTGTGTTGACACGCACAAAGAATTTGTTTCCAGCAGATGATGTCTCTCCAATACACGTACATACAATATACACAGTGATGGAAGCACAATAGCATAAGACATCAACATTATAGTCTGTGAATTATATATAATCATATATAAACTTTATGTACAGTAAGCGTACATGGGGTGAGTGTGTGGTAAAAAGGAGAGGTTAGGCACTTTGAAGTTTCAAATTTGGGGTCRCCTTCTATCTACGGCTGGATGCGGACCCAAGCAAGTCTGAAAACACGCCTTGGGGGTTCCCTGTTTGATGATCTTGAAGACAGATTCTCCAGCAGCACCCCCGATACCTGGCAGGTGACCGAAAATCATCTTTAAGGTAAWCCTCGAGGTTTGGCTGACGCCGAGTAGAACGCTTTGCCCTTCTGGTTAAAACCCACATTATTTAAGATAAAAGTGTAAGAAAGCTAACACCTTACTTTCCTCCTTTTTCTTAAACTCTTCCTTGCCAACCCTAAGATACAGCCTCAAACATCTGGTATTTAACATCTAAGCTGACGTTTGTGTTTCTATTGAAGTGCGGTTAACAATTAAGCAGTTAAAAGCTTGTTATTGTTGGTCCCAAAACATTTTATAGGAAATTAATTGTTCACAATCAAGTGTACTCTAGTGATTCCGTATGGTTTGTAAAATAAATGATCGCATTATTTATGGATCAAATCAACATTCACTGACTGAGAGTTACTTCTTGTGTGTCCATTCATTTTTCACTAGAGGAATGTTTACCCAAACTAAAAGAGATCCCTTGCTAATTAAATTACTCTTATAACCTTGTTATAAGTGTAAGACTGAACCCTTACACTCTGATTAAATGCTGCCTGGACTTCAACCTGAAACAATCTGTTCTGGTAACTTGGTGCTTGGCTCATGTTCAGAGGGTCATATATGCTATCGCTATGCAGTATCTAGTTTTATTATGACCCCTGCATGCGAAACAGGTATCATATTGTTTTCATACTGTTTATTCATTTATTTTTATTTATAATTCTTTTTCAATTATTTTTGGTCAACTGTTGTACAAAAACTCCAACCTACACTGCTGCAGACAACAGTTTTTCGATAGACCCGGGGTTGGGGGGTTGGGATGGGGGGTATCTGGCCATGCAAAAATGCCTAAGCTGAAACACTATTTAACATAATGCTACATTCAAACCGAACACATTTTAAGCATCCAAAAAGCACGTAACGCCTCTCGTTGGATGCACTGTGTTCAGATCGAAGAAGCACTAGTGTTCAGACCAGAACAAGCAGCAGTAGTGGCTGTAGCGAGGTGTGGGAGGAACGTATACTCGGCGGATGAATAAAGATAAAATAAAAGAAAATGGCTTTGATTTATTTACTAAAAAGTAAGCAAACGTTGCACACAGCAGATAATTAACTCACCAGATGACTTAGAGGCGATTTGTTCAGTTAGTTTCGTCACTCCAGAAGCTGCCAGCTTATTTATTTATTTATTTATTTATTTATTTATTTTTGTCCCGAGCAGCTGATCCACATCAGTGCTGATATATCCTGCCAGAAAATCCAACTGCACATGATCGATTTCAGGTAAAGATCTCCTGTCCGTCTGTTTCGGTTTTCAGTGGGAGACACGTCGAGCGGCGAAAAGTTCAGATATTTGAACTCTGGCGGCAGCTGCTTCCACAACACCACATGTGCGGAAAACGCTTTGCACCCCTTCTGCCTTCCTTGCGCGCCACCCCAAAACTTATGTGACGCAACGCACGACCCCTAGAGGCGTGTCCGCCATAGACTTTACATGTAAATCAGCGGCTCCTTCCACTTAAAACGCGTTCGGTGTAAACGTACCATAAGAGCTTCAGACTTTTTTGTTGTTTAGCTCTGTTGAAGGGCTATCCATCAGGTCCACCAAACATGGCCCCCACCACCCCGGACTCCCACTTTATCTGAAAAAGGGGTGTCTGTACATATAGAACTGCTTAAATCATCTTTCTTCAACCACACAGTCCCATGATGCATTGTGGGTGGAAGAAGGCTGTGATGTAAATCAGGAAAAAGCTGTAAGAACATTTTCATATTTCTCTTTTTCCTTGACAAAAAATAAACTTTTAGAAAGTTTTTAGGCAGGAATGTAACCSTGTGGAACTCAAATATCTATTCACTTCGTCAATATTTTCCTCAATTACAATTGTTCTCCAACGTTTTGGGACATGGTCGTGGTCGCTACACTCTGCTCTGCAGCTCAGCTGACTGGGTGCTTCCTGCTGGTGACAATGTGCGCATGCACACACACACACACACACACACACACACACACACACAC
>NW_013953163.1:144475-146077 GCF_001266775.1 Austrofundulus limnaeus
CACACAGGTTGTCCTTTTTTTCTGGCCACTCGGGTACCTGGAGGACAATTTTCACTGCACACCGAACGTGGAGGCTGCTTGAAAAGAACAACATTTTGTCATCATATCTAGTATGGATAGTTATCTGCTTTACAATCAAGAACAGGTCTCAAAATAAATAATTAACCTGTTTTGATTCAAAGTTCCAGAAGATTTTGTTTTCATCAAGTGTGAGTTCTTCACCTCTGAGTGCAGACCTCTTTACCTCACCCACATACTGAACTTGAACTCTTCCATCAGGGAGCGGCAGCCAGTTCATCACATCATACATTGGTAGAGCATCACCATTCTCATCAAATGACACTTCATCACCAAACAAAGTGGTGAAGTTGACTTTTTGCAAATAGTGTAAAAACTACAAATGAGTGAGAGGAAAAAAKAAGAGGACAGTGATCGAGATCAGACAAACATTAACACAAACAATTCATTTTAATCTCTGAGTATGATTATACAGTGAATCTTATAGTGTAGTGTTTTTAAAACCATCTTTTTTGTCAGCTGTTTACATATATCTCACCTGCCATGGTTCCAGAGTTTGCAAAGTGGCACAGCTGTTCCCACTGAAAGGCCCTTTTCCTGACTCACACAGCAGCATGGCATCAAGAGCATATGCTAGCGCATACACAGCCTTGTAAACATTGTACTCAGGCCTGAGGTTAGAAAGATCCCAAAACTCTGCTTCTGCTTGTCTAACATCTTCCTCTCCGGTGCATAGAACTTCCTCATCTTCAGTTCTATTTGCTGGATTAAGTGTACATCTGAATGTGTGTTCCCAAAACTGGTTAACCTGTAACACAAGACAGTTTTCAGAAGCATTATTAGATATGTCTTCATGGGTCGCCTATTTAAAACACAACCAGTTCTACCATATTTTTTCCGTGGTTGTCTTTTTTATCAGGCTGTATTTGTAAGAGGAAGTTCTTGAGTCCTGGTATGTCTCCTCGATGAATCGCAACTCCTAGTGTGCCTCCAAGGTAAGGTATAAAGCTGAGTGTCTGAAGTACAGCTGCTGTTGCCCAGGCTTCACTTGCAATCCATTGTCGACCTGTGACATTTTGGAGCACCACCTGAGGAGTGTAATAAAAAAAAATCAGATTTTTGTTTAAAAATATCAGGTGGTATGAAGAAAATTAGTACCAAGTTTTGAAAAATAAAATGTGTTAATTGTTTCCAATATATGTTTATTTAGGTTTTATAATCATCAGGCTCTATTATTAAATGCTACACGAGATATTCTAATGTTTGCAGAGATAATTTGCTCATGCACACAGACAAAAAAAGTTTTGTTCTTGAAATTGCTTGCAACTGGAATGTGTTTGTCAATAAAACTGGATTTTCATTAATCCACTAAAATAAATAGTTTCTTACCTCTTCTATCAGCCTAAATGAATGAAACTCATGTGCAAACATGATGACCACACGAGCTGTCGATGTTTTGATCAAATGTACAATTCTCTTTAGTTCACTTGGGTCACTGTCCCAGGGCAAAACCTGGAGGTAGGCTAGACAACCTCCACCAGACTGAACCAGGTCAGACTGGAATGACTGGGCAACATGGGATCC
>NW_013953163.1:153187-160717 GCF_001266775.1 Austrofundulus limnaeus
ATTGATGTATAAACTTCTATTTTACTCATGAACGTTCTCATGTGAGTCACTTCCGGGTCACGCTGTGTTCGGCGCCCCAGAGTCCCATACACAACTCATGTGAAGATTTTGCACATGGGCAGTAAGTTCTCAATGCAAAAGTAAAGGGTGGCCTGGGTTCGTAGCTAACCTTCAAACACTTTCTAGGCCACTCCTAGGGTCTGCAAGTCCCCCGGAGGCCTCGCTCAGGCTTCGTTTGCGGCCTTCTGTGTTGGGTACACGAAAAGGCACCACGCGTACACAGGATTGCGTGTGGCCCCTGAACTGGGTGCAGAAAGGTTGATTTCCAGCAAACTGTGTTTGGCTTCCATGGACAGCTTTGGAGCATGAAAATTAGACCCCTCTTTCTTGACTTTTTCACTCTGGGACCCCCAGAAGCTCAGAACATGCACCCTGGAGTTGGCAGGAACAATGGACATAAAACAGCAGTAAATGTTCACCGACTGTACTTTGAATGGATTTCGCGAGGGAACGGAGGTCCCTCGTGTTTCGTAGTGTGTTTGGGCTCAGTGATTCATGTAGAAACGTTTGATATGGACAAGCTTGGTGCTGTTGGAAAGGCCTTTTTAAGACGAAGAAAAAGAGCTCCAGTTTGCCTAGATAGCTCCTTCCTAGGTGCCACAATGAACCCACGAAATTGGAGCCGTAGGCCCCATTGACTTGCATTGCGGAGTGCGTTTGGCTCAGTGATTCGTGTAGGAACGTTGGATCTGGGCAAATTGGTGCCGTTGGAAAGGTCCTTTTAAGACAAAGAAAATGAGCCCAAGCTTGCCAAGATAGCACCTTCCTAGGCGCCACAATTAACCCGCAAATTTGGAGCTGTAGGCCCCATAGACTTACATTAAGTTTCGGTCTGTGTTCAATGGGCTGCCACGGGTCACAGGAATGGTCCAGAGCCACCAAATTATAGAGACAGATAGAAACCATTGTGCTGAATAAACTACAAAAATCTGGTGGTCCTAGCTCAAAGTTAAGGTACATAAATGAACTTGCAAGAAAGTGAAGGCCGGTGGACAATCCCGCCATATTTTCTGCACATTTGATGGCCCATATCTCACTGTAGGAAGCACGAAATTGTACCAAATTTTCAGGAGAGGTAGATGGGGACAGGCCACAGCGACTCTGAAATTTTGGCCATCCTAGGTGCACGTTAAGACCCCGAACGGTCTCGCAAATATAGGGCGCGGGTATTTTACATGAAAAAAATGGTGCGGCAGAAAAAAATTCATAACTCAAGAACCCAAGGTCCTAGAGACCCCAGATTTTAACCACATACACATGGAGTAAGCCCGAAAATAATTTAAAAAAATTGTGCATGTACGTGCATGAAAAAGTGTCCAACTTAACAAAATATGTTCACAAAATGTACCATTTTGGGGTCGAAAAGGGGCTAGGGACCCTCGATATTGAGGGTTCAACATGTTTGTGTGTGTGTGTGTGTGTGTGGGGGGGGGGGCAACACATCCACATTGTCATTTTTTCGTAAATGGTGTAGAATTTTTTGACCTAACCCCAGACCCCCCAAAAGATGGGATAAAGATCAAATTCCGACTTACTGTTTGCAAGGGTCGGACGGTCAATCTGAACTAATTTTATTAAGACAGGTGCTAGGAGGCTGATTTTTGAGTATGTCATTCCTGGGCTTGCGCTGAATGCGGCAGTCTTGTTCCTGTGTACCTCGGACCCTTGCGTTCCCCGTGGTGGTCCCCCAAAATCTGGAAAAGGTCCAAAAAACTGGAATTGGTATTTTTTCAACCGTCAGTCTGATTCCCACCAAACCTACATGGATCTTCACGTCTCGGGGCCCTCTTTAACATATGTCAGAGCCAGGGGCCTCTGGCCCCTACGGGGCCAACTTTTTTCAGGGACTTCGTTGAGCAACGGGACCAAGACGATTGGGTTTTGGGTGTGAAATTATATGTACTTGTCCATACTGATGGTAGTTTTTGTGTTTTGGGGTCCCTGGAGCCTAGCAGTTTTTGGCCCCTGACAAGGGCATAAAACCAGCAGTAAGCATACACGGGTGATACTTTGCAGCATTTTTAACCATAATTCTGAGAGGTAGGTTCAAGCTAGAAGGTTGGAACTTGGAGTGTGCTGTCAGACCATTTTTTGAAGGTTCCTAGACCGTTTCAGTTTTGTAGCTACTTCATAGCCAAAGCTATTAACTGAAACGTACAATTTTATCCAGTGACACTGTGTGACGACAGTTTGCAGTGCTTTTACCCCGCTCTTAGCAAGTTAGCCTTTAGCTATAAAGCTTTAACTCGGAGGGTGCTGTCAGACTAATGGATTTTATGATCTCTGAGCGTTTCAGCCCTGTAGATACTTCCTAGCCAAAGCTAGAAGCTAAAAAGTGTTGCATTTCAGCCATGAACACAGTGTAACGACAGTTTGTAGTACTTTTACCCCCCTCTTGGCAAGTTAGCCTTTAGCTAGATAGCTGTAACTCGGAGGGTACTGAGATTAATAGACTGTAAGTTCTCTGAAGGTTTCAGCCCTGTAGCTACTTCCTATACAAAGTTTTTACCTGAAAAGTGTTGCATTTCAGCCACGAACACTGTGTGACGACAGTTTGCAGTACTTTTACCCCCCTCTTAGCAAGTTAGCCTTTAGCTAGAAAGCTGTAACTCGGAGGGTACTGTCAGACTAATAGACTGTAAGTTCTGTGAAGGTTTCAGCCCTGTAGCTACTTCCTATCCAAAGTTTTTACCTGAAAAGTGTTGCATTTCAGCCACGAACACTGTGTGATGACAGTTTGCAGTACTTTTACCCCCTCTTAGCAAGTTAGCCTTTAGCTAGAAAGCTATAACTCAGAAGGTATTGTCAGACCAATAGACTTTAAGTTCTAAGGTCAAGACCAGTCCACCAGGTTTGGACTTAGAGACACACATCATCCAGAGTGAGTTCTCACACATTTGCATCATATATGATGCAACTATGCGAGAACTCACAACATTGGCATAGGGGACTACCACCCACTTCTGGCAACAGTCAATGCCCAGACAAGGTGCCCCTTCCCTGTGTAATGTCCTCGCCATGTCCCCCTGTCCCTTGGTTCTTATTTTCAGATCCTCCATGGACCCCACCAACACCTTCCAACATGCCCAGACAAGTTGCTCCTTCCCTGGGTAACATCCTCGCAATGTCCCCCGGTCCCCTGGTTCTTATTTTCAGACCCTCCATGGACCCCACCAACACCTTCCAACATGCACAGACAAGGTGCTCCTTCCCTGGGTATCGTCCTCGCCATGTCCCCCTGTCCCGTGGTTCTTATTTTCAGACCCTCCATGGACCCCACCAACACCTTCTGACATGCCCAGACAAGGTGCTCCTTCCCTGGGTAACATCCTCGCAGGGTCCTCCTATCCCCTGGTCAACACTATATTCAATTGAAATGCACTAGACATGGCCATGTAGGGGAGGTTTCCCATTTCCCTACCCTTGTGCAGTATTTTGTCTTTCATTTTGTGACAGAAATTTGCACAGAATTTTACAAAATTTTATTCACTTGTCCGGCTCTGCAGGATGATTATCTCACCCAATTTTGCGGTCTCTAAGCCAAAAGATCAGCTAAAAACCCCTTGTGACCTTTTTGTAATCTTTGCTGATAGTTTGGCCTAGGAAGGTCATACAATTGAGGTATACCGTATTTTTCGTACTATAAGCTGCGACCTTTTTCCTGAACTTTGAACCATGTGGCTTATAGACCGGTGCGGCTTGTACATGGATTTTTTTTCTTCAGCCACCAGGGGGCTCTTATGCTCCATTTGCTTCAACCACTCGCTTCAAAAAAGAAAAAAACAATCACTTCCAGAGCCGACTGTTGTTCCAGGAAGCAGCGAGGAAGCAGCGATAGTCAAGATAGATAGTCAATGACCAAAAACTCATAAAAGGGGTGTCGCGGCAATTTGAGGCAGAAACACGTTGAAATAATGCCATGAAGAAAAGTCTTGCGGGTATGGTCGTAAAATTATTAATTTCAGGGCAGACAAATAACAGAAAACAATCACGGAGTCTGTTGAATGTGGCCACCCATCATGAGATGACAAAACAATGTTATACCCTCAGCTAACACCATGTGACAATGAACAACCAACCACAGCCTGCCTCATGTTACTAACATCCAATGACAAGCTCTAAGCTCAAGACAACCATATCTTTACATGGAGAGAGGTCAGCTTGATGCTGGAGTCCCTGACGTCTGGCACCACAGATTAAAAACAGKCATAAGACATCACAAGATATGAACAGTGGACAGTGTCAAGGTGACACACAAATAATTAGTCCATGACAATCCCTCCTCTTGAGTAAACAATACTCAACACCAGAAATGGAAAAGGAATAATTATTAAATGTCTGCTCCACAAATGCAAAAAAACATCAAGTACAAAGTAAATAGTGCAAATCAAAACGACCATAAAAACATTCATTCAAATAAAGCAAAAAATACAACACAATTCATAAATGTTGATCACAAACTTCATTGAACCTGAGAATAATCGAAGGAAATAAAGGTATTAAAATCAGTTAAAATCACTAACCACCCCATYCAGGAAGATTTTATTCCACCCACAAATATCCCACATGAGAAAAATCCTAAATCAAAAAATCAAACCACAAAATCTAAGATAAGAATAAATTCAAATATGATGAAATCAGACCAAATGCAATGGAAACTCTAAAGCTAATAAAACAAAAAATCAAAATAAAGGAAACAGTTGCAATGAGAAAAAAATCATAGAGTTCAAAAGGCAAGAACTCAAACTTCATGATTGCTGGCAGTAAGGCAATAACTAGCTTGTGCACTGAAAAAGATTGACGGACAATGCCGAAAAGGAAAAGGTAGGAAAAATTAGAAACAAAAATAAAAAAGGTCAAAACCGAAAAAGAAAAACAAAATAAAACAAAATCCAAAAGAAAAAGAACTAAGCCCTAAAAAATAATAAAAAGTCTAACAGGGAGAGACTCCCCCTCCTCTCTGTACCCCGAGGCAATAACTAAAACTAAATCTAGTCCTCTGTGATGAAAAACCAGATGTTGACAGACAGCAAAACCCAGCTCCCCAGACCTCAAACAGTAAACCTCAGACAGGTGAGAACTGACCCTCAAATACGTCTTCGTGGCGTGCCAGGCACGAGGCCACAGGACCCCCACCCCGGAGCACCACAAACACAGAAAGAAACAAACTATCAAAAAATGTCTGCCGATGGAAGAATCTCACAGAGACTCAGCTGACAGGCATCTAACTTTACCAGGGAGCTGCACAGAGGACAAAAAACTAGAAAAACATAAAAGGAACAAACATAACCAGAAAGAAAAAAATAACAAAACAAAACCCCAAGTATAACCACCTGCTCTAACTTATCACAGACTCAGAAAGACCACTGAACCTGAGTGGTTCCAGCCGAGAAGCCGGACGGCGAGGCATACGCCTTCTGCCCTGGGGAAGAGCAGTATACTGATGGGAATGCTTCAGCAAGGTGGCTGTGAACAGGTTTGCCAGGCACCGTTTTAAAGCAGGCACCACGCAACACGAGAGAAGAAGAACCAGGAAGAAAAACAAACAAATGGGGACTAATAATCTCCTCACCCAGACCTGCCAACCTCCGTTCGCCATCCAATCAAACCAATCCCTGTGGGGAGGAGAAACAGTTTCTTCAGCTTTCATCTCTGAGAGCAGACTGTTAAGATGATTAATACTCATAGAAATGTTTCCGGAGACATCTGGGAGATAAGAACAACACGACGGACCTATAACATGACAGAGCCCCCCTTGAGAGGCTAATAAAAGATCCAAAGCTAGGTGGTGCTGGAGCAGCATATTTCTCGATGCTACCAGGAAAGGAGATAAAGCAGAAAAGCCTTCCTCAACAAAAGCAGTTAAATTCTCCAGACAAGTGTGCAAAGAATCTAACTTATAAGCCAGATGAACCGTACCCCACCAAGGAAAAATGCCACCCACTACCTTTTCACGAGTAGAAACCAACGTCGACCTCTTCGACCTATGGTCACCATAAGAAGAATGCACAAACTGAGGATAGTGGTAGGTGGTGTAAACAAGCTGATCTAGCACAGTGATTGCAGGAACCAGGTCAACTAAAGTGCAAGTACCTGACCAATTTGGCGGGATAACTTGGTAATAATGAACACCACATAACCAGACATAATCCTGGGGACATCCTGCTCCCAGGTCATCAGGCCAGGCAAGAAGATAGGCCTGAACGGCAAAGGATGAAGAGAGTTTGTGTGATTTAATCCTAGAAGGCACACGGCGAACAATGCAGGGAGAGACGTCAAAAGGGGGCGGAGCACAGTTACTGTCAACAATTTGAAGACAGCCTACTGTCTCGCCAAGGAAAAGTCTATCAGGGTTCCGTACTCTGTGAACACAAAAGAGATGAGACATAGAACTGTATGAGGGATGAACAGTGCCCACTGGTTGAAATGAAGAAAAGTCATCAGTGCATAATGCACTGCTATCTGTGGCTCTGATGGCAACACGAGACATGTGTTCATAAGGTGCTGGAAGTCTGTTCTAGCATAAGCCCAGCCGTTGGACCCCTTTAAGAAAGGAGGAGTCAGCACCATGAAAGCACACAAGAAATCATTGGAGTTCAAAGGGCGAGGCCTAACAAGAAGAGACATGCTTGCATCATGTGGAAACAAAGTACAGGCATAGCAGGAAGTGTTTAAGCCAGCAGTTTCAGAATAGACCTGACCGTGTTCCGCCAAAAGTTCCCAGCTTGACCCTTAGACGCCACACCAGCAAGAATAGGAGGGTAATGGACAGCCACCCCCCCAGGAAAGCCAGCGTCTAAGGACCTGAAAACAGAAGATAACTTGGTGATAACATTTGGGACACGAACAGATAGCCAGAAAGGTGCACAAACATCATAGCCAGTTATATAAGCACAAATGGTATAGAAACCAGTGTCAGATACAACAGCATTTGCAATGTGAAAGATAATAGCTGGAGAAGTGTTGTTTACTTTCTAGATTTTTGTAACGGCTAGGAGGCAGGGTGAACCCAATTGCAGGCAGGCAGGCAGGCTAGAAAGTTTGACAAAAAGTTTATTTAAATAAAAAGCCAACGTGGTGGCAAAAAAACAGGGAACTAGCAAAAATACAAGAACAAGAAAGCCAGGGCATAACAAGAATCCAACATGAACATACAAACAATGAACCGACAATGACACAGAGACAAGACAGGGCTTAAATACACTGACAATAATTATTAACAGAAAACATCTGAGGGAAAAACACGAGGATCAGGTGTGAGTGGGTGGGGCTGGAGCAAGGGCAAGACAGGAGGAAGGAAACATGAACATGACAGAAAATAAAAATAAAAACACTTAACACAGACAAAAATCACATCAGAACCCCGCCAATAAGGGACGGCTCCTGACGTCCCAACAGGAGTTCCGGGGACCGGCCATGGACCTCCCTGCAGCAGAGGGAGGAGGCAGGAGCAGACGAGGAGACCAGGGA
>NW_013953163.1:161977-165585 GCF_001266775.1 Austrofundulus limnaeus
TAAATACACTGACAATAATTATTAACAGAAAACATCTGAGGGAAAAACATGAGGATCAGGTGTGAGTGGGTGGGGCTGGAGCAAGGGAAAGACAGGAGGAAGGAAACATGAACATGACAGAAACCAAACATAAAAACACTTAACACAGACAAAAATCACAACAATTTTGATCCTGTTCTTAATATCAGAGACATCATCTTTAAGTGTGTATCCCCAGTCAGAGTAACCTGTTGTCCAAAGAGCCTCTGACCAGGAACTGCAGGTGGGGCACACATCAGGAACGCTATAACAGACATACATTTCAGCCCATATCATAACAGTAATGTCCGAACAGTAAAAATAGTCACACGGGTTCAAAATGACAGTGCTAGTGGTGCCAGCTGTCACAGAAATATTAGGCCCGTGCGTACAGTCATTGATCCAGGTGGAATGAGCTATCAAACCGGGTGGGTGGGGGGCGTCTTGATTAATCAGTTCTGGAACACGCCCACAGGTGAATGGGGTGAAGAAAAGCATAAAAAATAGTCTAGCAACAGTGCACCCAGCCATTTTTCTCGGCTCAGGTGCAATCTTTCACTTCAAAGGATATGTGATCAGCCGATCACAAAACAGGAGCCGAGGTCGTAGCAGTGGCCTCATGCTCAGATGTAGGAGTAGTACCATCCGGTGCCACTCTGGGGGGATGCAGGACCTTCCTGCAATGGGAGATGTGGATCCAAGTCGCACGCTCTGCGATTTTCACGGCCGTCCGGGTAACCAGTAGAACCTGGAATGGACCAATCCAATGCTCGGACTTCCAGGATGCCCGTCTGAGGTTCCTCACCAGGATGTGGTCACCGGGCCTCAGGTCGTGGAGGGGGTGGTCCGCTGGAGTCGGGAGAGCAGCTGAAACCTGCGAACGAACACAGTCAAAAAGAGAGGACAGTTTAGAACAATAGTTTAACATCTTATCTTCACACAGGTTTGTGAATGAGATTGCTGATGTCTCAGGGTTTAAACCCACATTTGGTGGTACTGCAAAAATGATCTCAAAAGGACTAAGATTACTTCTGCTCCTCCTCCTAGCTCTCATGTAAAACAGTACCAATGGTAAAGCTTTTGGCCAGGATAAGCCTGTTTCACTACAGCACTTTGCCAGTTTCTGTTTTATTGTGACATTTCCCCGTTCAACTGCACCCACACTCTGCGGATGGTAAGCACAATGTTTCTTCAGGTCTATACCAAGATATTTACTAAGTTCAGAAATGGCTTCATTGGCAAAGTGTCTACCGTTATCACTTGAGATCTTTTCAGGAATTCCCCAACGGGGAATTATTTCAGATAACAAGCACCTGGCGACATCAGAAGCAGTTTGTGTAGATGTTGGGAAGACCTCCACCCATTTTGAAAACATGTCAACAAAAACCAAACAATACTTTTTCCCTTCAGCCGGACTTAACTCAGTGAAATCTATCATTAAATGCTCAAAAGGTCGTGAAGGTGGTGGATGGGCTGCTTCAGTTTTAGCTTTAATCGGCCTCCCTGCATTCAGCTTGGCACAGATCATGCAGGACTGACAGTACTTCTGAGCAACAGTGGTGAAACCAGGGGCAAACCAGTGAGTGTTTACCATAGCAGTCATCCCAAATTTGGAAGCATGATCTAAACCATGTGACAGTTTTGCAAAATGGTTGAAAAAGTGTTTCGGCAAACAAGGCTTGGAGTCAGGACCCACCCAAGCGTCATTTTCAAAGTTACAACCTGCTTTCTTCCAGGCCTGCCTCTCGGGAGCAGTGGAGAAAGACTGCATGTCTTTCAGCGAGCAAGGCTCTGCAGCCTTATCTTCAAAAAATGTAAACACTTGTGGGCCATAAGCAGCCTCCTTAGCTGCATCGTCAGCAGCTCTGTTTCCAACTGAAACTGGGTCAGTGCTGTTCGAATGAGCAGCACATTTGCAGACTGCTATTTGTTTTGGCAAAAAAAATGGCTTCCAGCAGTGCGGCCACCAGTTTATGATTCAAAGTTGGTGAACCATCAGATTTCAGAAACTTACTGTGTTTCCAGAGCGCCCCAAAATCATGCACCACCCCGAAAGCTGACCTGCTGTCAGTGTAAATGTTTACTTTCTTGTTTTCAGCCCATCTGCATGCTTCTGTTAGAGCTATCAACTCTGCTGCTTGAGCAAACAGGTGGCTTGGTACTGAGGAGGAGCAGATAACATCAGCATTCTCATTCACCACAGCAAACCCAACCTTATTTGCCCCGGTGTTCCCGTCCTGCCGTGCTGAACCGTCGACAAACAGGTGAGCCTCAGGTAGACTCAGAGGTTTATCAGACAGATCTGGATGGGGGTTGCAACTCAGCTCTAACTCTGCGATGCAGTCATGTGGCAGTCCTTCATCGGACAAAGGAACAAGCGTGGCTGGATTTAGAGCTGAGCAGCGACGCACTGTGACATTCGGGCTTTCAAGTACACACACAAAATAACGCGTATAATGGGATGCGCTGAGATGTGATGTTTTTTGTTCATTTAGAATTTGGTCTACAGCGTGGGGGACAAACAAGGTCAGATTAGATTACCCCACAATGTCGCATGATGCTAAAATAGCCTTTTCAGCTGCTGCTACAGCGCGCAAGCATTTAGCCAGCCCAGCAGCTACTGTGTCTAGCTTAGCGCTAAAAAAACCAACAGGTCTCATCTTATCACCATGCATCTGGCTTAGCACCGAGGTCATGCAGCCAGATCTTTCATCAACATGCTGATAAAATGGCTGTGTCATGTCTGCAATTCCCAGACAMGGAGCACTCTGCAGAGCCTTTTTCAAAACCACAAAAGCATCCTCTCATTCAGGGGACCAAAAAACTCTTCCAGACGGCACCAGGCCGGGAGCGTGACAAATTTCTCTAAGTGGCCGTTCTAACTGTGAATAGTTAATGATGAAATGCCTACAGTAGCCAATCAACCCTAGGAAAGACATCAGCTGCTTCTTTGTGACAGGACGGGGCATGGAAGTGATGGCTGAGACACGCTGCGGAGACAGCCTCCTACCTGCAGCAGATAAGACATGCCCTAAGAACGACACCTGTGGTTTTACAAACTGCAGCTTAGAGAGGCTGATCTTGTGACCCTGCTCCGCCAGATAACATAACAATGCCACAGTGTCCCTCTCACACTGGACCTTAGAAGGAGAGGCCACCAGAAGGTCATCAATGTACTGCAGAAGGGCAGATCCAGGTGGCAGCATGAATGATGACAGGTTTCTGCACAAAGCCTCATGAAAGATGGTGGGGGATTCCACATAGTCCTGGCACAGCCGAGTGAAAGTGTAGCAAGCACCTTTAAACTCAAATGCAAACCAGAACTGGCTATTTTTGTCAACAGGGATGCTGAAAAATGCATTACTCAAATCGATCACACTAAAATATGTTGCCGCAGCAGGTATTTGTGATAAAATAGGGTAAGGATTTGGGACAACAGGTTCTCTCGCAGTAACAGCTGAGTTTACTGCCCTGAGATCCTGGACAAAGCGCCACTAATGTGGTGGTTTCTCTCTTATTTTTTTTACAGGAAAAATGGGTGTTTGTACAGGTGAGGCCTCACACTGTACGATAACCCGAGCCTTTAGCAA
>NW_013953163.1:166200-170306 GCF_001266775.1 Austrofundulus limnaeus
AATTTACTGTTTATGTCAACTCTGAGTGAAATTTTTATGCCGTTATTATAACTTGTGTTTTTATTCATATTTGTATGTTTATCAATATTTGTATATCTAAAAATAAATTACTTTATTTTTGAGAAATCTGTTCAGGTCACAAGTTCTTTTCACATTCATGACCAGAGGGGTGTTTCATTATATCTGATTTCATTTCTTGCAAGATCCTGGATTACATTTATGAAAATAGGCTGGTCCTGATTTCATTAAAGGTAATTCCTACACAGGTTTTTGCACAAAGCTTCATGAAAGATGGTGGGGGACTCCACATAGCCCTGGCACAGCCGAGTAAAAGTGTAGCAAGCACCTTTAAACTCAAATGCAAACCAGAACTGGCTATCTTTGTCAACAGGGATGCTGAAAAATGCATTACTCAGATCGATCACACTAAAACATGTGGCCACAGCTGGTATTTGTGAGAAGATAGTGTAAGGATTTGGGACAACCACTTCTCTCGCGACAACAGCAGAGTTTACTGCCCTGAGATCCTGGACAAAGCACCAGTCGTGGGGTGGTTGTTCTCTTATTTTTTTTTACAGGAAAAATGGGTGTTCGTACAGATGAGGCCTCACACTGCACAATAACACCAGCCTTTAGCAAAGATTCAAACACGGGTGATTCCATCAACAGCTTCTTTTTTTAAAGGGTATTGCTTCAGTTTCGGCCTAAAATCAGATTTAGGTGTCACAATCACCGGTTCAACAACTTTTATCAAACCAACATCACATTTGCTTTTAGCCCATAAATGATCTGGGACCTGAGATAGACAGTCATCAATGGAGCCAGACTCATTTATGGCCAGGGTGGTTAGACAGTCTACTTTGATGTCAGGCAACTGGTACACAGAACGAAAACAGTCAACAGAGTTTACACTTTGTTCTGTAAACTTTCAGAGAGGGGGAGAAATCAACCCCAGGTGTTGCTGTGGGAACCCAATCACCAGTGCTCACACAGCAGAACACAAACGGCCCCAGCTCGTCCCACGTGTCAGATGGAGCTTTAGCCAAAGCGATGTGGGGAACTGATCCAGGAATCATAAAAAACTCACTCTGGGCGTGATTCAGTTTCACTGAGACAGCACATCGTTCTGAGCCCCAAAACATAAAATCTGTGCACAGGAAATCTTCAAAAAAATCAACGAAGCTCTCAGCAAAAGGGTCTTTTAAAGATGTTGTTTTAAAAGCTTTACAGTGTAGGTCAGCATTCTCCTGAATCACTGCAGAGGGGTTAATTACCTCCCTTGTTTTGAGTGTCAGATAAACAGCAGCAGTTTCGTCAATTTTCCACTGACAGACAAACGTGATGGTCATCTGTGAGCGCAGGGCAGGTAAATGATGTTGTCTGTCTGATTACTTTTAGTCCTGTGGGAGTTGAAACTAAACTCAGGCCAAATTTCAAAATCAAATCTCTTGCTAGAAGATTTACAGGGCAGTTATTTGATAGCAAAAATCTATGTTTCAATGTTTTTTTCTCAAAGCTGTTCTCACCAAGATCTGAGCACTCCACTGATTCAGCAAAACACTCACGCACACATTTCCCTGAAGTTCCAGTAGAAAAAATGTAATCTTTGCTCTGTACCAGTGAAGGAGCATCAGAGGTTTTTATGTCAGAGTGCGTGGCACCTGAATCCACAAGGAAAACCACGGGATTTTTGTCAACCAAAAGAACAAAAGTTGGATACAGCTTGTATGCCTCAGCAAAATATTTGACATAACTGTGTGTGTGTGCGGGTGTTTCAGAGACCCCTGTGTTGACTTCAGCAGAAACCAACATGTGTGTGTGTGTGTGTGTGTGTGTGTTCACCAGCTGGTGTGTGTGTGTGTGCGCGTATTTTCACTTATCTCAGAAGCTGCAGAAAGCCTGCCGTCAGCCTGGACCGTCTGTGCTTCCACACAGTGCTACCACAAGGGGATAAAACAGACATTTTTCACGGTGGAATCTGACTGATAAAAACTTTGGASCTTAATCCAGGACCAGTTTGTGGATAAACGTCGAGTGAAGAACCGCAGACTTTTTTTCCTCATTGTACTCCCTGGGGAAGGAATCCCATGCAATGACGTACGCTGAAGCGGGAGGGCTATCCCACCACAGCTTCAGAGCCAGCATTACCCCGGGATGACAGTGACACAGAAAGCAACACTGAACAGATACCGCTGTGTGACGCAGCTTTTCTCAGCTTGTTTAACTCCGACACTGAACAGATACCGCTGTGTGACGCAGCTTTTCTCAGCTTGTTTAACTCCGACACTGAAGAGGATTTCGATTTTTTCAGTGCGCCAGAGGAAGAAGAATGAGACGTTTTGTTGGAGCAGAAACTGTTAAAGAAATCTCGCAAAATAAGGTCAGTTAAATGAACCGTATTCCTCCGAACTTTAATTCCTAAAGGTTTGCTTTTTATGTTTTGATGTTGAATTCACTTTTTTGACGGCAAATTTGGGTGTACTGTTTTTTATGTTGGGGGTGCGGCTTATAGTCCGGTGCGGCTTATATGTTAATGTTCGCGGAATTTTTTTTAAAAAAATGGCGGGTGCGGCTTATAGTCCGGTGCGGCTTATAGTCCGAAAAATATGGTAATTGCGCTCGGGGTGACCCCACAAACAACATATTACAGCAGCAAAACTCTAAGCCTTTGTGAAATTTTTTGACTTCTCTGAAGGTCACCAAATTTTTGACCCTTGTTTGGCTCTGCATGTTGACCATCTCACCCAAATATGGGGTCTGTAGGTGGTCAGAGGTCAGAGAGATATCAAACTGACCATTTAAGCTCTCCACAAGGTTGTGCGAGTACTCTCCAGGCACTCACTTTGACCTCTTTTAAACACAACTCATTGCTTGTTGCCACAACTATGTTGTCCCCCCCATACTAACAAAATCATTTTTTCCTTTGTCAGAAAAATTTGAGTAGATACAATGATCATTCTGGCTGAGCACAAACCCACTCACAACCAGAAACTCATGGAGCATCATGTTCCAATTTCTCCATGATTGTTTGAGCCCATAGATAGATTTGTTTAACTTACACACAAGTTGCACACTGTTCTCTGGTTTAACCTGGAAACCTTCGGGGTTGGTCCATGTATATTTCACAGTTGATAGGTGCATGTAAGTAAGGCCTTTTAGCATCCATCTGGTGTAGTATGAGGTCATGCTGTGCGGCTTGCTGCATCAACACATGTAAGGACGTTGGATTTTCAGTCGGTGAAAATGTTTCAGAATAGTCAAGTCCTTCTATCTGACTGTATCATTTTGTGATAAACCTCACTTTGTATGTCTCATTTCCTTTATCATCCTCCTTAAGAGCAAACACCCACTTCCCCCCACTGTTTTTCTACCCCCTGGTAGTGGTTCAAGTGAGAAGGTGTTGTTTTCTTTAAATGAAGCCATTTCATCTTTCATCGCCTTTTTCCACCTATCAGATACAGATGATGCCATAGCTTCTTTAAAGGTCTGTGGTAATGAAGTGAAAAAGAATGTAAATCCTCCAGGGTCTTCTGTTGCTCTGGTGAGTTTCAGGGAAAAAAATGACTGACAGAATCAATTAGAAAAGAACAGTGAACTGTTTATTATAGAAACAAGTCTAATGTCAATTTTAATTCTTCGGGTTCAGTTCACAAAACATTTTATCCCATGCTCCAAAAATCACCTGGCACGTCAAAAACCTTGAGTCAAGGCAGCCCCAGTCCCTGTGTTGACTGACTTTTGACAGAGGGATCATGCCATTTCATAGATCAAATTGTTCCAGCCTTAGGGCATGGCCTGTTCTAAAGCTTATTTCTCTCACCCATAAATGTTCAGCTTTTCTTCTTCTTTGGGACAGTTTTTGATGAGGTCATTTCATCTTTGTCCGTCCCAGTTACCTGTCTCACATGCAGGCCACTGAACATTGTACAGACTTTCACTTGACTCTAGGTTTTTCCCACTAAGGCATGGGGAAGGCTTCTTGTGCACCTTAGTTTATTTAGGTCAAAGGACAAGAAGTTGCAGTTTTCTGCCGTTTTGTGGCTCCAAGTGCAGTCTCACTATACTCTCCCACACTTACATTAAATATGCAGCTGTCTTCATATTTC
>NW_013953163.1:170421-175134 GCF_001266775.1 Austrofundulus limnaeus
GTAAATATTGATTAGAGATTGTGACAGAAAGAAATGTTCATACACCACAGTAATCCAACTGTAGCTCTATAACAGTAGTTGATGGTTAACTCACTGCTCTGCATTGTGCATTCGTAGTCCTCCAAGTATTTAGGTTTCTTTCTGACTCTGCTTGTACTACGTGTAGTCTGTGTGTCTTCTGTGTCTACCTGTATTACAGAGATGCATCATAACATTGCCTAAACTAATCAATTAAAGTAAACAGATTTGTATGCTTAATTAAATATTCTGGGCTACAAMATGTATAAAATATATCTTATTATCTATTTCTGATTTAATACATCAAAAATTTTGTCCTTTCGGCCTCTTGGTTTAGTGGCTTTGCAAGATGTGCTCTGATTGGATAAAAAAGCCTGTCTGTGATTGGCTGGTGATGGGGTTCATTTACATACAAGTTGAGCTTCAAGTGCAGGGACAGAGCCACGAGCCAGCAGAGGGAAAGCTGAGAGGAGGAACCTGGACAATGCCTGTGCTCCATGTTCCGTCTGCCAGCTGCATGATATGGTACTTGGGCTTGAAATTCTCATTGAATCTGATGAAGGCACATTCGTCGTTCATGATATGAGCAGAGGCACCGCTGTCCACCAGTATACCTTGCTGCTGTTTGTTGTTGGGTTGTCATTCACTCACTTGGAGCACAGATGCATCTTCTTCTTCATTTGTGGGTTTATGTTTGTCTTTAACGCAAACAGTTCTTTGTCCTGTGTCTGTGATGGTGGCTCCCTTGTTGTTGACCTTTGACCCCATGACCTTAATAACACTAATATTTATGTTGACCCACAACTTGTCTAGCTGTGACGTTTGATACCTCTAAGTTAAACTGTTTTCATACTAGAGGTATTTAAATTAAGGGGTAAATTTTGACTTTGACCTTTGACCCTATGACCCTAAAATTACTAATTTTCATGGTTGACCTTCCACATGTCTAGCTGTGATGTTTGACACCTCTAAGTTAAACTCTTGTCATACTAGAGCTATTTTTGATGAAGAGGTAACCTTTTGATATTGACCTTTGCCCCATGACCCTAACATCACTAATAATCATGGTTGACCCAACACCTGTCTAGCTGATATATTTGATAACCTCTAAGTTAAATGGTTGTCATACTAGAGGTATTTCAATATAGGGTGACCTTTTGACCTTGACCATTGACCCCACGTCCCTAACATCACTAATAGTCATGGTTGACCCATCACCTGTCTAGCTGTGATATCTGACCACTCTAAGATAAAAAGTTGTCATACTAGAGATATTTTTATAAAGGAGTGACCTTTTGACCTTGACCTTTGACCCCATGACCCTAACATCAGTTATAGTCATCGTCGATCCACCACCTGTCTAGCTGTGACATCTGACACCTCTAATATAAACTTTTGTCATACTAGAGGTATTTTTTATAAAGGAGTGACCTTTTGACCTTGACCTTTGACCCCATGACCCTAACAGCACTTGTAGTCATGGTTGTCCCAACACCTGTCTAGCTGTGAAGTTTGACACCTCTAAGTTAAACTATTGTCATACTAGAGGTCTTTTGATATAGGGGTAACCTTTTGACCTTGACCTTTGACCCCATGACCCTACCATCACTTATAGTAATGGTTGACCTCCATCTGTTTAACTATAATGTTTCACATTCCTATGTTGCACGGTTGCAGAGTTAGAGTTGAAAGAATACTTGCCAACAGGCACCTTGTTTAAGCATTGTTGGCATATTTGAAATACTTATTAGCTTTTAGCCTGTTTAGGAATCATTCTTGGCTACTACTCCTGAACAATTGAACTTGATATCTTTAAAAGTGATTCAATTCAATGTTTAATAAGCATTCACACAACTAGGTTACATTGTACTGTCAAAGTTTTATTCAAAGGGATCATGCAAAGATCACTTCCTGGATTTTAAGGAAGTAAATGTGTCTGAGAAACACTCTCATTGGTCGAAAAACCAAGTGGGGTCCTCATTGGCTGAATGACACACACAATTCCTGAAGTGTGTGCACTTGCAGTACCACCGTTGTGGGGACAGGGGTCAGGAGTGAGCACACACTTTACACACACATTTCTGATTTTTGCTACGTTGTGGACCAAGTGAAAAAATAGCATGAGGCACATCAGGAGAGGTTCCCAAGCTGCCCTAGAGTGGTTTCCCTTGTGGGGCCCATGATTTTGGGCCCCACAACGACGCCGGGCCCCGCTTTGTTGGTGGGCTCCTTGAATCTGGACCCCACAATGTAGCAAATACAAGTACACAAACACACACACACGTTTGCACAGCTATCCATTTGGGGACATTCCATTGACTTCCATTACATTTCTACAGCCTAACCCTGACCACAAACCCTAAGGCTAACCTCACAGGTACCTACCTGACGCTAAAAATAACCTAAACTCAATTCACACGTTTGTCCTAAACCGAACCCCCAACCCAACAATGACATTTAAACCAAATGGGGACTTGACTTTTGTCCCCAAATGCACCAGCTGACCCCAAAGTTAGGCATTTTGTCTTACAATTGCCCCCAAATGTCACCAAAAACAACCTCCCTAAACACACATGCACACACATCATTGAATTTGCCTCAAACTGAGGACATTTTGTTGACTTCCATTCATTTCTGTAACTATTTATGCCTAACCCAGACATTTTCCCAAAAATTAACAATTGGTGGTCTATAGTTAACCCTAACCTGAACCAAAACTTTGATGATGATGATGATGATGATGATGATGATGATGATGATGATGCCTTTATTGTCATTGTACAGAGCACAATGAAATTACATTCAAGAACACCCATTCAAGAAGACACTCACTTGACAAAAACCTGGGGGAAAAGGTGAACAAGTCATGTGGCAATCAGCAGGGGTTGCACTACCTTTAAAAGGAAAAATAAAATACCACACAAAGATAGATGAGAAAAAATAAACAACAAAACATATATAAATGAAATGTGACACACTATGGTGTTCATAGAAAAAACATCTGCAGAGCAAGAGCACATTTATTAGCCAGATGAGTAGTGAGTTTAGAGGGCATGAATCTGAAGCCATGAATAATGTATGCACTTGTGTGAATATCTGAAGAATGAGTTCAAAGAATCTAGTCCCCCACGGCCCAAAAAAACACATAGTTCAGAATACTGGTGTTGATTGTTCATTCTCTACAGCTTTAGATTGTCCTTCAGAAACCAGATTACAGATGGGAGTGAGAGGGGGGAAGGTGGGGGCCAAGCCACAAGTCGATGTAAACACCAGGAAAATTTAGATCCACAGCCATTCAAGGGCTATTGGTGGTTTGAGAAAAAGAGGTTCTGCCACGCTCGGTTCCGTGGTCATACTGTAGCAGCATGCATTTGTTTAGAAGAACCACAATAAAGGCTGAGTTATAGTTGCATTTTGGAGTGCACGCGTACCCTCTCCGGGAGTAGAAACGTTTATACTTGGTGGTTATGTTGTTGTAGATTTCTCCAAAATGACATGTGGAAGTACACTTTGTAAGTTGTGAAAATGTTGTAAACAGGATAGCAGAAGCGTGACGAACAAACAAGCTGTTTGAATGATGCACAGCTCGCAGACCCTCTGTGGAGATTCTAAATTTCAGAGGTACTCGACCATAAACCAGGACACTGCGCGTGGCCAATGCACAGTGGCGGGGACAGCTTGATTGCGTCACTTTTGGCTCGAACCCCATCGTGCCTGGTGCGATGCATCAACTATAAACCTGGCTTAACGCACCTCCAGCTGATCTGCTCAGAGAGCAGCCGGTCGACCGCAGAGTGGACTTTGAAATGCTACAGATTATTTTATTAACTCAGCAGACACAAACTGTCCCTGCTAGAACCACATATAGGCTATAATAATTTCTCAGTTGTCTCTCAATCCAACAGTGAGATGTGCGGTTGTGTGGCTTCAGCTCGTCATTCCTCTGTGGAAGTGCCTTTCCACCGCCATGGGCAAAACAAAATATGGTGGCCTCACCAGGTTTAAAGTCATTTGAAAAAGTTTGGGCACCCTTGTTAATTTTCCTGATTTAAATCGTTGATTGTTTGGATAAAAAAATCAGTTAAATATATCATATAGGGGACGAACACAGTGATATTTGAGAAGTGAAATGAAGTTTATATGATTTACAGAAAGTGTGCAATAATTGGTTAAACAAAATTAGACAGGTGTGTAAATTTGGGGACCAAAAAACCCTTAACTCAGTATTTAGTAGATCCTCGTCCTGATGCATCTCAGTAATCCAGGTAAAAAAATCAAAAGTAAAAAAAATTGTATAGGTCCTCTGGACGGGTTCTTCTTTAATGAAACGTTTCGTCTCTCTTCCAAAAGACTTATTCAGTCTGAGAGTTTCAGGCAAAATTCAGGCTTTTGAGTCCTGCCTCCAGGTGACTGATACTCACATCACATGGCTATCGCTCACAGGTGATATCACATGGCCATCGCTCACAGGTGACTGATACTCACATCACATGGCTATCGTTGACAGGTGATATCACATGGCCATCGCTCACAGGTGACTGATACTCACATCACATGGCTATCGTTCACACCTAATATCACATGGCCATCGCTCACAGGTGACTGATACTCACATCACATGGCTATCGTTCACACCTAATATCACATGGCCATCGCTCACAGGTGACTGATACTCACATCACATGGCTATCGTTC
>NW_013953163.1:175322-176889 GCF_001266775.1 Austrofundulus limnaeus
GAACGATAGCCATGTGATGTGAGTATCAGTCACCTGTGAGCGATGGCCATGTGATATTAGGTGTGAACGATAGCCATGTGATGTGAGTATCAGTCACCTGTGAGCGATGGCCATGTGATATTAGGTGTGAACGATAGCCATGTGATGTGAGTATCAGTCACCTGTGAGCGATGGCCATGTGATATCACCTGTCAACGATAGCCATGTGATGTGAGTATCAGTCACCTGTGAGCGATGGCCATGTGATATCACCTGTGAGCGATAGCCATGTGATGTGAGTATCAGTCACCTGGAGGCAGGACTCAAAAGCCTGAATTTTGCCTGAAACTCTCAGACTGAATAAGTCTTTTGGAAGAGAGACGAAACGTTTCATTAAAGAAGAACCCGTCCAGAGGACCTATACAATTTTTTTTACTTTAGTAGATCCTCCTTTCATAGAAATAGCATTCTCTAAACACTTCCTACATCTTCTAATGAGAGTCTGGATTGTGGCTGAAGGTATTTTAGACCACTCTTCTCATTCAGGTTTGATGGTTTCCAACCACAGACAGCTCTCTTTAAGTGACACGACAGATTTTCAATAATATTCAGGTCTGGGGACTGAGATGGCCATTCCAGAACGTTGTAATTGTTTCTCTGCATGAATGACTTAGTAGATTTTGAGTAGTGTTTACAGTGGTTGTCTTGTTGGAAGATCCAGCCCAGGTGCAACTTCAGCTTTGTCACTGATTTCTGGACATTGGTCTCCAGAATCTGCTGATATTGATTGGAATCCATGCGTCCCTTAACTTTAACAAGATTCCCAGTCCCTGTACTGGCCACACAGCCCCACAGCATGATGGAATCACCACCAAATGTCACTATAGGTAGCAGGTGTTTTTCTTGGTGTGCTGTGTTCTTTTTCGTCAATGCATGCAAATAACTCTATTTTAGTTTCATCAGTCCACAGCACCTTATTCCAACATGAAGCTGGCTTGTCCAAATATGCTTTAGCATACCTCAAGCAGCTCTGTTTGTGATGTGGGCAGAGAAAAGTTTTCCTCTGCATCACTCTCCCATACAGCATCTCCTTGTGTAAAGTGTGCTGAATAGTTGAATGATGCACGGTGACTCCATCAGCAGCAAGATGWTGTTGTAGGTCTTTGGTGCTGGTCTGTGGGTTGACTCTGACTGTTCTCAACATCCTTCGCTTCTGTTTATTGGAGATTTTTACTGGTCTGCCACTTTGATCCTTGACTTGAACTGTGCCTGTGGTCTTCCATTTTCTCACAATGTTTTTCACAGTGGAGACTGAAAGCTGAAATCTCTGAGATAGCTTTCTGTATCCTTCCCCTAAACCATGACGGTCAACAATCTTTGTTTTCAGGTCATTTGAAAGTTGTTTTGAGACTCCCATGCTGCGACTCTTCAGAGAAGATGCAAAGAGGAGAAAAACTTACTATTGCCCTCCTTAAATGCCCTTTCTCATAATTGGAGTCACCTGTGTATGGAGATCAAGGGTCACTGAACTTAAAAAACCAAATTTAAGTTCCAATAATTAGTTCTAAAGGTTTAAAAATCAATAAAA
>NW_013953163.1:178408-180108 GCF_001266775.1 Austrofundulus limnaeus
AGTTTGGGTTGTCCAATGAACAGCAGCGAACACAGGAAGCAAAGTTTCAGTGACAGTAAAATAAAAAAGCTCAGTTCTGAATTGTTGGCTCTCACTATAGGTGTGCTGCGATGATGGATGAAGACCCCCAGAACAACTGCACAGATAAAAGTTCCCAGCAGTGAGGTGGTTGTCAAACAGATACCCAGAGGCTCCTGATAGGACAGAAACTCGGTTATCTTAGGAACACAGTGGTCACGCTGGGGGCCAGACCAAAAGTCCTCTGGACAACTGAAGCACTCCATGGAGTCTGAAAAAGATTTGAAAAATCACATTGTCACATCAAATTTTAACTCTGTGTTTGTAAAATGTTTAGATATTTTAACATTTTTTTGTTTGTTTGACAACGTTGTCTAACTGTGACAGCCTTTATGAACCAATTAGACCACAAAAGTTATTCAGTTCTATGTTATTATCTTTTCATGTCAGTGGGCAGCAAAGCTATTAGAACACATACTAGTGTTGTTACTGATCTTTCCTTCAGAACATAAAATGCAGTCGAAACAACACACAGGTTGTCCTTTTYTTCTGGCCACTCGGGTACCTGGAGGACAATTTTCACTGCACACGGAACGTGGAGGCTGATTGAAAAGAACATTTTGTCATTATATCTAGTATGGATAGTTATCTGCTTTACAATCAAGAACTGGTCTTAAAATAAACAATTAACCTGTTTTGATTCAAAGTTCCAGAAGATTTTGTTTTCATCAAGTGTGAGTTCTTCACCTCTGAGTGCAGACCTCTTTACCTCACCCACATACTGAACTTGAACTCTTCCATCAGGGAGCGGCAGCCAGTTCATCACATCATATATTGGTGGAACATCGCCATTCTCATCAAATGACACTTCATCACCAAATGATGTCTTGAAATGGACTTTTTGCAAATAGTGTAAAAACTACAAATGAGTGAGAGGAAAAAATAAGAGGACAGTGATCGAGATCAGGCAAACATTAACACAAACAATTCATTTTAATCTCTGAGTATGATTATACAGTGAATCTTATAGTGTAGTGTGTTTAAATCATCTTTTTTGCCAGCTGTTTACATATATCTCACCTGCCATGGTTCCAGAGTTTGCAAATTGGCACAGCTGTTCCCACTGAAAGGCCCTTTTCCTGACTCACACAGCAGCATGGCATCAAGAGCATATGCTAGCGCATACACAGCCTTGTAAACATTGTACTCAGGCCTGAGGTTAGAAAGATCCCAAAACTCAGCTTCTGCCTGTCTAACATCTTCCTCTCCAGTGCATAGAACTTCCTCATCTTCAGTTCTATTTGCTGGATTAAATCTACATTTGAATGTGTGTTCCCAAAACTGGTTAACCTGTAACACAAGACTGTTTTCAGAAACATTATTCGATATGTCTTCGTGGGTCACTTCTATAAAACACAACCAATTCTACCATATTTTTTCCATAGTTGTCATTTTTATCAGGCTGTATTTGTAAGAGGAAGTTCTTGAGTCCTGGTATGTCTCCTCGACGAATCGCAACTCCTAGTGTGCCTCCAAGGTAAGGTATAAAGCTTAGTGTCTGAAGTGCAGCTTGTGTTGTCCAGGCTTCACTCGCAATCCATTGTCGACCTGTGACATTTTGGAGCACTACCTGAGGATTATAAAAAATTCTGATTTTTGATTAAAAATATTAGATGTTATAA
>NW_013953163.1:182348-188107 GCF_001266775.1 Austrofundulus limnaeus
ATTATAAATGCTGCGGAGTGAAGTGTCATTAAATAAACAGTTACTACTGAAAAATAATAGTAAAGTTCTATATCTAAAACATTTGTACGATGCTTACCCTGTGCAGGTAGGTAGTTGTGGCTCTGAGGTATATGTCCATTCAGGGAAAACAGAGGTGTAGTGGACCTCAAACAACCCACCCAGAACCACTTCAGCAGGCTCGTGCATTTCATTAAGATGAAACCTTTTCCTTAATTTACAAGATGAAGCAATAGATGGCCTAACGCACAGTACAAGAGAGATAGTTAGGAGCACACACACATTCAGGAAAGCCCCCATACTGGTTCTCCTCCTTTTAACACTTTTTTTTGTTTGTTTGAAGATACTTAAATGTTCAGCGTGATGTCATCATGTTTGTCACATCTATTCTATCAAATAGGCTTTTAGGCTGTCACAGAGGCAAAACGTAAATATTCATATTCATATTAAACCTTCAAAATACAAGACCACATTTGTAAAAAACAGTATTTCAGAAAACACTTATTGAATATTTTAATACCTAAAATGTATCTATTTTTGACCTGTTAATTTATAAAATATAAGTTGATAGAAATYTATTACATATGTTAACTTTTACCTATATTTTTCAGATTCAGATTACTTTTATTGTCATTCAAACATAACATCATGGATACAATGTAGAACAAAACTGCAGTTAAGAACACCCATTCAAGAGGACACACATGACAAAAATATGGGGGAACAGGTGAACCTTTTGCAGCTGGGAAATACACAATAGAAGAGATGAGTTAAATTTTTCTTTGATCTTATATTTATGCCAGAAACATAAAATCATATGCACAAAAAAACCACTCGCTACAGAGCAAAACATCTGGGAAGGGGAGGGATCTATAGGTCAGGTAACACATGAGATGGGGCGGGGCTCAGTGGAGCCGGTGACATTGAGGGTGATTCTCCATGCTAGAACCTGCCCCGCCTCACCAGAGTCCAGATGTTACTGTCTCCTGCTCAGTTCACCAGAGTTCAGAGTTTTCTCTCCTCGGCCTTGGGTTTACGGACAGGTCCAACACGGGTGATGGGGCTGTGGAAGAAATCAAGTCCTTGTTGACATATCATCCTGGGGAGTTTTGGTAGCATGGCAGTCGAGGCCAAGCAGCTGGGAGCCTAACAGATAAACACAATTGTTTTGGGACAAAGCTGCTTAATTTTCCTGCTGCTTTTTAATGACTTTGCATCTCTGAAGTGGCAAAAAAAGTTCCAATAGGCTGAATTTGGGGTCTTTCTCGCCTTACACCATCTTGAGCTTCACCCCGATGTGATCCTACATGCCAGAGGCATCATCCTGAGATGCAATTCTCCTCAGAACTACATCCAGTTAGCCATTTATCTCCCCCAACAGCTGAGTCTGTGTGCTTCCAGAACGGCAGATTCCATCCACTGCGCCCGACAGCTTCTGAATGGCCCAGACCGCTGTCTGGATTGCTTTCACTTTTTGATAGATCAGGAATCTGCCTCCTCCAATTAGCAGTAATCAAGTTATAATAAATCCAAATATATACAAATCTTCTGTCTTCAATTTCAAATATTAAATAATCATTAAATATAAATAACATTTTTGTAATGTAAAATTTGTTTTTACTGTACCATGTAGGCATTGAATAGAAATTAAAATTTGCCAAAAACTTTGATTTTCAGAGTAAAACATATTTAAATGTTGTATCATGTATGGAAAATTGTAAATGCTTGGAATTTKTATTGTTTTAAAGTCTTATTTTTAWYTCACTGTTTGTGAAGTGAACCAAGTAACTTTGGGTACAACAGACAACAATACTCATTTTAAATTTAGCACCCAAAAAATATCACAAGATTTGCAGATAATATTGTAAAATTTATTTCAAGATTAAGAGTTCTAGGGCTGTACAGAAGAATTATATTGTGTTGCCCTCTAATTATTGTAAAGTAAAATATAACAAAACAAAAGAGCCATTTCAAGTTTTTTTTTGATGAACGAAGCATGATAGATTTCTTTGTGTTTCTTTTTGGTCTTAGAAGTATGATGTAACATTTAGGTCCAAAGAGCGCAATCAAAAGACCAAAACTAGAAACCAGGATGGCAAATACCTCTACTGCATCTGCATATYTGCYTGGGGAGTTTWTATAAGMAGGAACAAAGGCCACCCACACWGCACAGAACACYAGCATGCTGAAGGTGATSAGTTTAGCCTCATTGAAGTTGTCTGGRARGTTTCTYGCTRAAAATGCTAATATGAAGCTAAWAATTGCCAGTATGCCAATGTAGCCAAGTAAAGCACTGAAACCAACAATGGACCCAACTAAACACTCATAAACTATTATATCATTGTGGTACTGAGTGTTTTGATGGGGGACTGGTGAAGCTGTCACAATCCATGCAGTGCAGATCGCTGCTTGGATGCAAGTGAGCACAAAAACCGTTCCTCTCTGTTGCATAGCATCAAACCACTTGAGATGGGCTCCACCTCCTGGTTTGGAGGCTGTGAACATAGCCAGAACCACCATGGTTTTAACTAATATGCATGAAGCACAAAGAACAAAGCTGATCCCAAATGCTGCATGTCTCAGCTGGCATGTCCATCGTCTAGGTCATCTAATGAACAGCAGTGAACAAAGAAAGCATAGTTTAAGTGACAATAAGAACAGGAAGCTCTGTTCTGAATTGTTGGCTTGTACCATGGGTGTACTATGGTGATAGGTGAAGATTCCCAGAACAACAGCACAGATAAACGTGCCCAGTAATGAGGCCATTGTCAAACAAATTCCCAAAGGCTCATCGTAAGACAGATATTCAGTTTTCTTTGGAACACAATGGTCGCGCTGGGAGCTGGACCAGAAATCCTCTGGACAACTGAGGCACTCCAAGGAGTATGGAAAAAAAGAGAATGACACATTAATTTCTAAATTATCTCAGTTGAAAATTACATGTAATATCCAAAATAGTACATGGCAACAAATAAACATGAGCTCTCCTGTAAATGTGTCATGTTTTAGTGCTACTTCTGTTGACCAAATCTTTTGTTTCTATGGTATCATAAGAGATTAGAGATCCTCTTTATTGACATTCAAACACAACATCAGGGATGCAGTGTAGAACGAAATTGCAGTTTAAGTACACCCACTCAAGAAAAAAGGAAAGTTGAGTTAAAAAAGTTGCTCTGATCCTATGTTTACAACAGAAACATAGGGTCATGCGCACAAAGAAAATGACTTGTGATAGAGCAAGACAGCTTGGGCAGGGAGGGAGTTTAGGTCAAATAACACGAGATGGGGCGGGGATCAGTGGAGTCTGTGACGTTGAGGGTGCTTCTCTGTAGTAGGACCGACCATAGCCCCACCAGAGTCCAGAGTCACATGATGTTATTTAGCTCGGCTCGCCAGAATTCAGAGTCTACTCTTCCTCGGCCTTGGATTCACAGGCCAGGTCACACACAGGTGATGGGGGTGGGAGGGAATCAAGCCCTTGTTGGCATCTCATCCTGTGGAGTATCAGATAGCAAGGCAATCAAGGCCATGCTGCTGGGAGCCAATAGATAGCACAATTGTTTTGGGACAAAAAGCCTTGATTTTCTGCCGCATTTTAATGTCTTAACTGCACCTCTGAAGTGGCGAAAAAAATTCCAATCAGCAGAATTCGGGGTCTCTTCTCCCCTTTTCCATCTGAAGCTCCACCCAGATGGAATCCTTACATGCCAGAAGCTCACTTCTGAGCTGCGATCCTTGTCAGAACCACAACTAGTTTGCAATTTATGTCCCCCAGCAGCTGAGTCTGTGTGCTTCCAGCTCAGCCAAAGCCTTTCAATGTGCCTGACAGCTTCTCAGAAGCCCGGACTGCTGTTAGGGTCGCTTTCACTTTTCGATAGATCAGAAATCCGCCTCCGCCAATCTGCAGAAATCCAGTTATCATAAATCCAAATATATACAAGTCTTCCACATCTTCATTGGAAAGTGGTGCAAGACACATCAGGTTCCAGCTCCCCTAAGAACCACTGATATGCCCAGCAGCTATCATTCCACTCGGACAGCTACGTTCCCTTTGTTCCAATCTTAATGTGGAAAAATGGTGTCAATTGCATAAATGTACATACAGTATGCTTTGTCAACAGGTTTCTTCCAGGCAAAGTTATGATTTTCAACTCTGTCAGTTGGTTAAACATTTGACAATGAAATCGACTATTTGTAACTGTCTAGGAGATTCAAATGGTTAAATTTTAACTCTTCTGAACCTATACAGCATTTTTTTCAAGTTCCTACAGACTCCAAAGCTCTTTACACTTAGACATGAACCCATTTACACACACATTCACACACAAATGATGGTAAGCTGTCAACTAAACAAACAAGATGCTTGTAATAAGCTGCCTAAAGTTTGTTTATTACACATATCAAGTTTTCTGACTTTCCAAGGACTTAGATCTTTCAAAAAATTACATTCATCAACATTCACACATTAAAATGTTTCAGTGAATAACTAGGAAAGCAGATCACTTGTATGTGAACCGTTCTACAACTGACCCAAAAGGTTCTAAAAACAAGGTTAAATTTGTTCGTACAATCCTATGTCATGCCCTGAGAGTTAGCAACCATCAGTTATTTTTAATGTATGCAGTAACAAAATGCTTGGTATTTATAAAACGGGTACCAACCAGTTTTGTTGCTAAATTTTCCTTCTGAACAAGGAATACAGTAAAAGCAACACAGAGGTTCTCCCCTTCTCCTCACCACATGTGTACCTGGGAGGCAGCTTTCACTGCACACTGACCTAAATTGAAAAGGTTAAATATGTAGCATACATTAACACTGTGATGTGAATATGAAATTTGGCATGTAAACAAACAGTAAGACCTGTCTAGATTCAAAGTTCCAGAAGATTTTGTCTTCATCRAGTGTGAGTTCTTCACCRYTTGAGGCCAACCTCTTAATCTCACCCAMACTCTGAACTTTACTTTTTCCGTCAGGGAACCACAACCAGTTCATGACATCATACATTGGTAGTGCATCACCATTYTCATCAAATGACACTTGGTCACCAAATGATGTGGTAAAGTTGACCTTTTCCAGGTAATACATAAGCTTAAAAAGGGGTGATATAGCATTAAATTGTGTATGTACATTGTACAGCTTTATAAACAGTCTTGCAGTTCCATTAACTCACCAGTAAACAAATATGGAAATATGGAGCTATTAAATATTTTTTCCTCAATTATTTCAAACATTTTTGACGCTAATTCTTGTGTCAAATATAAATGTTTCTTCGTGTACAGGACGCATGTAATTAAAAGGTTTGTAGATTTCTGGGTCCACACAGTTCACSGTCATGGAACTGTGATGTTATGATGTACTTAGTTACAAACAGCAGGAGCAACTCTCACACTAAAGAGTATATTCAGGTTCTGGAGGTATGCTTCCACCTGGATTACATCTTTTAAAGACATGTTGCATTTGCATCATATTTTTATACTTGACATTTTATCTGAAACAGGTTTACCCTGATAACAACAGAGGCTTCTATTTAGCTTGTTTTATAAAACTATCCATCCATCCATCCATCCATTTTCTGTACACGCTTCTTCCTTTTCAGGGTTGCGTGGGTCACTGGTGCCCATATCCAGCAGTCACAGTGCGAGGGGCGGGGTACACCCTGGACAGGTCGCAAGTCCATCACAGGGCATATTTTAACACAGATGGAGCCATTTTATTTACACACAAAGCATTCTGGGTAAATG
>NW_013953163.1:188550-189799 GCF_001266775.1 Austrofundulus limnaeus
CCTCACTGAACAGGTCCTCACTGAGCCACTCAGATGAGTCTCATTGTGAGATAAAAACCCTGAAATGGCTGAGGCAAAAGCTGAGCAGCAACGAAAGATGTGACGATATGAAATGTTTGAGGAGACCGATGTACGAAACGCATGCAACGCGACGCAGCTAGGAGTGGAGGTCCACCTACTTTTCAGAGTATGTTTTAGAATATTTTCCAACAACACAGGGGGCAAACAAGGTCAGATCTGAAATACCCCACAATGTATATTTAAACTAAAAAGTCCGCCATGTCAGACTGCACATGCGGTGGTGTTTCTGCAGACTCACGGTCATTGTATTTAGTTTTAGATTAAAACATATATATACAAACAGTACTTCCTTATCAACACGCTTAACCATGGTTTACCCCTCTGAGGACTCTTTTTTTAAAGTGACAGGGCATTTTTAAAATGCAGGGGACCAGCTAACCAAAAATAACACAAACATCCTTGATGGGCCACAACCACTGGCAAGCATTATGCAAAATTCAACCAAACCCAAGCAATAAGTAATCAGATGTTCATATTTCTCTAAATACTAAAATAAATTTTCCAAGCTCAGTAAGACAGATAGTCTAAACAGGTGAAGACCATAATAATCTACTGAAAAAAAAAACACTAAAAGATAAAGTTTCAAAAACCAAACTGTGTAGACACGCCTCACACAGGCAAAACATTAATTATGCCAAAAAACACCCATAGGTCAACCAACATCTGACAAAAACATAATCCAAGAAGAAATAAAATTATCAGGTGCACCCTTAAAGCCAGAAATTAGTCACAAAAGGAAAGACAGACAGACAAACAGAGCTACTACTATTGTTCAGTAAAAATAGTAATCAAAAACAAACCAATATGGCCTTTGTCAAATAATGTAAATATACCCAAAATTCAAAAATAAAGGCTTTCCCACATGTGAGGCCTAAAATGACTGAAAAACATTATCGCAGAGACCAAAAAGCTTTGTTTTTTTCCTTCCCAAACAGACAATAAAATGAAAGAATTTGATATGGCTCAGGCCCTGTGATGGACTTGCGACCTGTCCAGGGTGTACCCCACACCTCGCACTGTGACTGCTGGATATGGGCACCAGTGACCCACGCAACCCTGAAAAGGAAGAAGCGTGTACAGAAAATGGATGGATGGATGGATGGATGGATAGACAGACAGACTGATTGATTGATTGATTGATTGATTGATTGATTGATTGATTGATTGA
>NW_013953163.1:190799-193511 GCF_001266775.1 Austrofundulus limnaeus
GGGAGGTCTGGGCCTCCCTTCTGAAGCTGCTGCCCCCGCGACCCGACCCCGGATAGGCGGAAGAAAATGGATGGATGGATGGATGGATGGAAAGTTGGGGCGGACCGCCGCTTACAATAACTTTTAGCCTACTATGTCTCCTAATAGAAACAAAAACAGAAAATCACATTTTCCCTCAGCAGTTTAAGCATATTTAAACTACCTACAGTACACTCACCTAAGACGAACAATGTCATCTTGGCTACATTAAAACAGAAAGCTAAGCTCCCTGTTTTGACTCGATATGGAATGAAACGCTCCCAAATATACCTCGGCTAAGATCAGAACAACCGCAGAAGCGACCAGACGAGCGTCTAACAATTACAATTTCAATGTGTATGGGCCGAAAAATTAGGAGTAGCTTTAGCATAAGGTGCTAATGAAAATGTTAGCTTACCGTGTTTCTGTCACTGACAGGTTCTTTTTCAGCTCCAGTCCCAAAAGGTTACCCACAGCGGCCGAAGTAAGGACAGATCACAAACCCGGACACGATCAGCAGAGAGGGACAGGTCAGCTTCCTCAGAGAAAAAAAACCTTCATTTCCCCATTTTCGGGTGGACGTCCAAGAAAAAGTCGACACACTGCGGGCAACTTTCCGGTCCTTGGAGCTGCCCTTCGACAATGCCAAAATCTGTCGTGGTAAGATTTACCCAAAATGCAGAAACACGTTGGAATAAATGCACAGAAATTCTGTGTGTATGGTCATCAAAATGATTTAATTCTGAGCAACAACACAGCGGACAGTCAATCAGGAAATCTGCTGAGTTGTGACTGGCGCGTCAGCGGAAAGCAGCCAATAATATAATATCATGATAACATCATGTGACAGTTTACAACCAATCCCAAATCACCAACCGTAACCATCTAACTGTAGCAGAATGGGTGTTACCTGTAACAAGTTTACTGAGCAGGTAAATTGGTTGGCCAATCACCAGAAGGGGGTGCCCTACTTAAGTGAGTCAGTTTCCTTACTGTGACCTTTCACTGAACTTCCGGGTTACCAGTGCCACGGCATGACGCTGGTTTAATTGATTTACTCTGTCAGAGTACGGTTTTCTAAGAAAGCGAAGGAGAAGTTTGCAGCCRGACTGTTTATTAATGAACTTATTGGCTTGGTGAGTACAGTCATGGTTGAAGGTGGCAGATTTTGGGATCTTTGGAGTTAACTGGTGGGTTTTTTTCTGTTCAGTTGAGGAAAAAGTTTGTCTGCTCGACGTAGGACACAAGTGCCTCCTCCTCCTCCTCCTGATGGTATGCGTTTTATTAAACAGTTTATTTTTAGTTTAGTATGTTTGTTTGTTTTATATTGGTCTTTGCATCTGTGTGTGCGATAGACGGGGCTTCATGCAACAAGGGTGAGGTTGTCTTCCTCCCCTCACATGCGTTCAATTAGTAGCGTGGTATGTATGCGCCCTCCTCCTGTGATAATTTTTTTGTATATTATTATTGTCAGTTTTTTTTTAAAATGCAAATTTCTTGCAGGAAAGAGAGCCCAGTCTACGGACACCTGCTGTTTTGCTTGCTTGTTTTATTCAGTTTTTTTTCTATTATTAATTCACTCACCTGGTCCTTGCATCTGACTTCTTGATGCTCAGCCGGGTCCACAAGTTTCCTTGTTCAGCAGCATTTTCGCCTCCGAATCCAATGGAAGCTGATTTCGAGACCAGGCCCTTCTAGTTATTTTTTTTCTTGTTTGTTTACTTGTTCATTAGGCCTGTTTAATTTCATTGGTATTATTTTTTTCCTTTTTCATTATTTTTGTTTTATTATTTTGTTCTCTTTTGTTGCAGGCTGAGAGCTGACTGGGGCGGTCTTATGTTCGGTGGTGGTTCCCTGGGTGTGACGGGCCCTGTTCACTCCTTGTATTGTGGAGCACTGTTTGGGTGATTTGGTTTGTGTGTCTATTTGTCTGTTTTTTTTTTTGACCGTCACTAGGACGCCTCAGCCTGAATGATGTAAATTTTTAAAACTTGCCTCAGACGTGTGTTTTAGCAGTTGTTGTAATTAATTCATATTTTTAATTTTGGAACACAGTCTCTGTAATCTGTAGAAACAACCTAAGTGCCTTGTTTTGAGTTTTATTCTTGGGGTGGAAGTCCCAGGTGGTGTTGTTGAAACTTAAAAACTTTTCTAAAACTCTCCAAGTTGCCACATAATCAATGACAGGACTGTCATCCTGGAAACACCTTATCAGAAATTAAAGCGGTCACACATTGCTGGAGTCTTGAAGTCTGGCCTATCAGTAAAACAGCCGAAACTGGTTTTAATAAGATAGGATTACTGGACAGTGTCAAGATAGAACAGATATACATAATTAATCCATAACACTGCCAAAGCTGTAATGTTTGCAAAATGGCACAGCTTTTCCCACTGAAAGGCCCTCACCCCACACCACAGCATAGCAAGTCATTAAGTGCATGTGCCAGTGCATAGACAGCCTTGTAAATGTTGTACTCTGGCCTGAGTTCTGACATATCCAACAGGTCAGTCTTTATATTCTTTAGGTCCTCTTTTTCTCAGTTTTCCCTTTTATGTATCTATGCAAGTAACTTATCAGCTCTGCTGCACATCTCTGTAAGACTAAACAAATTTGCAGCCTCAGCTTCACACATGTAGTGGGGGAAAAACCATAGGAAGAACTGATGACATCATCACCCTCACACACATACACAC
>NW_013953163.1:194511-195706 GCF_001266775.1 Austrofundulus limnaeus
TCTGGTGTGCAAACACAATTACTACACGTGATGTGGATTTTCTCATCACATTCACAATCCTCTGATATTCGTTGGGCTGATTGCCCCAGGGCAAAATCTCTGTGTAGGTCAGACAGCCCCTGCCTGACTGAGTCAAGTCAGTTTGGAAGAATCTGGAAACATGGAGACCATAGTCATCATCACTGAACAGATGTCCCAAGTCCAGCCAAAGTGTTTTAGAATTTGAATCATGGCACACACCTGCGTGAACAGGTGAAGCGGTAACTTAAAGGATTTTTTTCTTTTGCAAAGCTTATTTACCAAAATACATATAAAGCCAAAGTGCAAACAAAATTTACTCAGTTGCAAATGGAATATTTGAGTTATTGCATTATGCATAAAGATTGTGCTGTTAAATTTACCTGGAAAGCATCACTCGGGATTGTTCTGAAGAAGGATGGAAATCGCTGCCAATCACTCAGGCAAGAACAAGTGGCAAAATATCTCACCTATAAAAACATATTGTGCACATTGTTCAATAAGTGAAAGYATTTCTCACATATTCTGGCAACTGATAGATGGTCTAATGCACCACATTAAATATTTTTGAAAAAATAAAAAMCTCACAAAAGGCAGCTTGTATWGACCAAGAACWTCTGAAGCAGCAAYAGAAAAAGTGGAAAATGGATCGCCGATAATTTCCACAACTGGAGGGGTTCCTGAACAGTTTTTCTGAAGTAAAAACTGCTCCTCTTGACCACTGGCCATTGACAAYGCAGCACTGAACCYGACACCCAGTGTAGCACAATTGTCATAAAGACTGTATCCCAGAGTCACATTAGGTAACAAATTGGGGTTTTTGTTAATCTCRTCAATAGCAAAGGCCATGGTCATGGCATGTCTGAATCCTAGAGTGTCGAAGCTAATAATCAATAATGTTACTAACATCCCTTAGAGTGTAATCTGCTGTCTTTTACCTACAGGAGACTTACCCCTGACAACTGGTCTGATGTGGTGCTGAGGTGAATGTTTGCTCTGTGAAGACAGAACTGTAGTGGACTTCGAAAAGTCCTCYCAGAATTACATCGCCAGGCTTGTGCAGACCGTTAAGGTTAAACTTTCTCAGCAAATTACAAGATGAAGGAAGAAAGGAAGACTCAGAAAAGAAAACAGAAGAATAAGGTCGTATTCAGACCTGATAATTTGCTCCGTTTTA
>NW_013953164.1:0-854 GCF_001266775.1 Austrofundulus limnaeus
ACATTGTCTACTGTTGATGAAATGTTGGATCACCATTGGCCATCATCAGTGTTCTCTTGACGATGTAAAACTATCACGCAATAACTCAGAACCGCTTCCTAAAGGGACTGTTGGTCTTTCTCCATGGGCTGAACTCAACCCGCTTTAAAGTATTTCCACCCAACCACTTCCAGCTGGGCTTTTAGGGCTCACTGGGTCGAGGTTCCAAACGAGTTGAGCTGAAGACCTGATGTCAACAGACTGCGGGTCGCTGATTGGTCAGAGAGAGACGTCAATCATGAGAGCATCTCCTTCACAAGAATCAAACCCAGCTTTTTAAAAACCATTCGTTTTCATTTGACATAAAGAGAGGACAGTTAAACCAACACTGGTTCTACGAGGAGCTGAAGATGACAGAGATCTGATGGATTTTATTTGACATATTTACATGTTGCTGTGTTGAATTTGCCTCTGATAGAAATGTGAGTCATTTAATCTGGACTGGAAGTGGACAGAACTGTCCCCATTAGGTCTGCAAACTGCTGCAGGGTCCAGGTGAAGCTCTGACACAACTGATCTCAAATAAACAGTTTCCTCAGAACCACTTTAATAACACAGATATCGTCAAGTTCAGCAGGAAACACACGTCTATTATTAAGTCAGCTGAAGGACGGAGGGAGACGCAGCAGAGACGAAGTGTTTATCTAAATATTCAGGGTTTTGTGAAAAAAGACCTCAGTTCCTTTATAAACAAACATTTTATATTAAAACATCCAAAAACTGAGTTCATACTGAGCACTTTTGTTTCTCTGTTGGTTCTTTTTGATGCTTCTTTATCCAGAAAACACACACACACACACACACACACACACACA
>NW_013953164.1:1854-2685 GCF_001266775.1 Austrofundulus limnaeus
TGCTAGGTTGGCATGTGAGAGCTAACTGCTAGGTTAGCATGTGAGAGCTAAATGCCATGTTGGCATGTGAGAGCTAAATGCTAGGTTGGCATGTGAGAGCTAACTGCTAGGTTAGCATGTGAGAGCTAAATGCCATGTTGGCATGTGAGAGCTAAATGCTAGGTTGGCATGTGAGAGCTAACTGCTAGGTTAGCATGTGAGAGCTAAATGCCATGTTGGCATGTGAGAGCTAAATGCCTTCTTGGCATGTGAGAGCTAAATGCTATGTTGGCATGTGAGAGCTAAATGCTAGGTTGGCATGTGAGAGCTAAATGCTAGGTTGGCATGTGAGAGCTAACTGCTAGGTTAGCATGTGAGAGCTAAATGCTAGGTTAGCATGTGAGAGCTAAATGCTATGTTACATATGAGAGCTAACCGCTAAGTTAGCATGTGAGAGCTAAATGCTATGTTGGCACGTGAGAGCTAAATGCTAGGTTAGTATGTGAGAGCTAAATGCCATGTTGGCATGTGAGAGCTAACTGCTAGGTTAGCATGCGAGAGCTAAATGCCATGTTGGCATGTGAGAGCTAAATGCTATGTTGGCATGTGAGAGCTAAATGCTAGGTTGGCATGTGAGAGCTAAATGCTAGGTTGGCATTTGAGAGCTAACTGCTAGGTTAGCATGTGAGAGCTGAATGCCTTCTTGGCATGTGAGAGCTAAATGCTATGTTGGCATGTGAGAGCTAACTGCTAGGTTAGCATATATAAAATGTTACATTTACATGACATCAGGGATCACATGTTGATCAGATGCTGCTGCTGACTGATCAATGATGTAAATGTAACATTTTA
>NW_013953164.1:4034-6284 GCF_001266775.1 Austrofundulus limnaeus
GGAGGATTTGTTAAATTTTCATTGTAACACTTTTTAGACAATGAAGGAAGAAAGGTGAAACTCTAAAAGTTTATTCGGCTTCTGGCTGCTGTATTCGAATTTTGATGCTAACATTAGCATTCAGCGGCTAACTGTTGTATCAGATGAGTCCAGGTGCATCTGGTTCACATCAGGTTAGAGTTGGGCCACAGGCTCTGCCCTCCACGTCACGCACACTCAGCTCTGTGACTACCTGATGCTGCTGCTCGAAGCCAGCACCAGTTAGCGTTCAGCTGATATATAAAATTTAGCTGCAACTACTGTCCCTGTCGACTTTTCCAGTGAGAGTTGATGCCTGAGAGCACACTTTTATAAGATTTTTTATTTTTTGGGTGACGGCTGCTGTCATTAGTGTCATATATTCAAAAATAAATTTAATAAAATGCAGGCCAGGCTAACATGAGCTAACTGGTTAAGATGATATGTCTGAGCTAACTAGATAGGCTAACATAAGCTAACTGGGGAGGATAATGTGTTTGAGCTAACTAGCTAGGCTAACATGTACCAACTAGTTAGGACGATAAATTTGAGCTAACTAGTTAGGCTAACATGAGCTAATTGGTTAAGKAGAAATATGTGAGCTAACTAGCTAGGCTAACATGAGCTAATTGGTTAAGAAGAAATGTATGAGCTAACTAGCTAGGCTAACATGAGCTAATTGGTTAAGATGACATGTCTGAGCTAATTAGCTAGGCTAACATAAGCTAACTGGGGAGGATAATATGTTTGAGCTAACTAGCTAGGCTAAGATGTACCAACTAGTTAGGACGATAAGTTTGAGCTAACTAGCTAGGCTAACATGAGCTAACTGGTTAAGATGATATGTCTGAGCTAACTAGCTAGGCTAACATAAGCTAACTGGGAAGGATAATATGTTTGAGCTGATTAGTTAGGCTAACATGTACCAACTAGTTAGGACGATAAGTTTGAGCTAACTAGCTAGGCTAACATYAGCTAATTGGTTAAGAGGAAATGTAAGAGCTAACTAGCTAGACMAACATGAGCTAACTAATTAAGATGATATGCCTGAGCTAACTAGCTAGGCTAACATAAGCTAACTGGGGAGGATAATATGTTTGAGCTAACTAGCTAGGCTAACATGTACCAACTGGTTAGGACGATAAGTTTGAGCTAACTAGCTAGGCTAAGATGTACCAACCAGTTAGGATGATAAGTTTGAGCTAACTAGCTAGGCTAACATGAGCTAATTGGTTAAGAAGAAATGTATGAGCTAACTAGCTAGACTAACATGAGCTAACTGGTTAAGATTATATGTCTGAGCTAACTAGCTAGGCTAACATAAGCTAACTGGGGAGGATAATATGTTTGAGCTAACTAGCTAGGCTAACATGTACCAACWAGTTAGGATGATAAGTTTGAGCTAACTAGCTAGGCTAAGATGTACCAAGTAGTTAGGACGATAAGTTTGAGCTAACTAGCTAGGCTAACATGAGCTAACTGGTTTAGATGATATGTCTGAGCTAACTAGCTAGGTTAACGCGTGAGCGTTCTTCCTCTTCCTCACTTCTAAGACTGGCATCAAAGCTGACTCGGGCCTTTTCAGCTGCTAGCATTGATCATACATCTCAAAGAGTTCAGTGTTATAAAACAAATATAACACAAGCTCTATTTGTATTTCCTGATATTTATGTTTTCTTTAAAAGTAAAGAAACGTGTCTTCTTATTGTCAGACAGTTCGATTTTAATTTTAGTGGATGAAGCAGATTAAAAACTTATGCGAGTATGGTGTAACATTCCTGAAAGGCTGTGTTTAATGTTCTGTAAAACCTAACATGAGAGCTAACTGGCTAGGCTAATGTGATAGCGCTTACAGGCTAAGTTGACATGTAAGAGCGAATTGGCTAGGCTAATGTTAACACATAGAGGTGAGGCTTAAATAAGCTAACTGGTTAGGCTACCATGTGAATGCTAACTGGCTAAGTTGATGGGGGATTGAAGCTAACATGCTATTCTAACATGATAGAGCTTCAGGCTAAGTTGACACATAATTTAACTGGCTAGGTTGACATGCAAGAACAAATTGGCTAGGCTAACGTTAAAGCTTACAGGCTAGGGTTATATGAACTAACTCTGGTTAAGCTGATGTATGAGAGCTAACTGGCTAAGCTAACATGTGAGTGTTAACTGACTAGGCTAAGATGAGAGCTAACTGGCTAAGCTAACATGTGAGTGTTAACTGACTAGGCTAAG
>NW_013953164.1:7274-8349 GCF_001266775.1 Austrofundulus limnaeus
TGTTAACTGACTAGGCTAAGATGAGCGCTAACTGGCTAAGCTAGCATGTGAGTGTTAACTGACTAGGCTAAGATGAGAGCTAACTGGCTAAGCTAACATGTGAGTGTTAACTGACTAGGCTAAGATGAGAGCTAACTGGCTAAGCTAGCATGTTAGAGTTAACTGACTAGGCTAAGATGAGAGCTAACTGGCTAAGTTGACATCTAATAGCTTACTGACAGGATTGTTTAATGTACAGAGCTGAATATTTTGTTATAAAACAAGCTGAAAGACTAAGTGAGCTAAACCTTCAAATAAAGGACGAATTAAAACCAAATGTTTACACCTCAGTACACACAATCATGAAATAACCTGCTTCTCTCTAATCTCTGTTGGATGGATTAGCACTGAAGTGCACTTTTGAGTGGCTAATGCTAAAGGTTAAAGTAAAGTTGGATCCAAARGATTTTATGTGAGGGAATTAAAAGTCATTACTTCAGGCTGAATTATCATAAATAAAAGAAGGAGGTGTAGAGCTACGGAGGGAAATAAAAGTATTTAGTAAAAGCAGCGATCGGGTAACAGATGAAAACTAAAGTTTTGGGATCTCCATCCATTTTTTGATCGGAGGATTTTCTGATAGCTAATTAGGCATGGAGAGCTAGCCATCGACAGCTGCATTCATCATCATAAAACGTAATAATTAATGACATTCCAACAAAGAAAAATATGCAAATGAGCGCTCCTCATTAGCATTTTCATATTCAGCTCCCATAATGCTTTTGCTGACAAGGTTGTAATTAATGAAAATTCATGTCTCTTAGCTGAGGTCTAGATTGGATCGCATTCATTCGCAATCCCCCAAACGAGGAGCGGAGGGGTAAAAAAAAAACACACAACAGGGATCTCTGCCAAGTTTTTAGTGAGACGGGTGGGAGGGACAGGAGACGGAGACGCTGCGAGACAGAAAAATGGTGATGGAGGCAGATGGCGAAGAGAAAACGAACAGAGAGATGAAACCGGCGTCCGTGCAGGAAGTTAGAGACGGAGAGGCTGCAAGTCTGTAAGAAAACAAACAAACAAACAAACAAACAAA
>NW_013953164.1:9349-11400 GCF_001266775.1 Austrofundulus limnaeus
ACTGTAGACCAACGTTTAGCCAACTGCAGACCAATGTTTAGCCAACTGCAGACCAATGTTTAGCCAACTGCAGACCAATGTTTAGCCAACTGCAGACCAATGTTTAGCCAACTGTAGACCAACGTTTAGACAACATTGGACCAACGTTTAGCCAACTGTAGATCAACGTTTAGTCAACAGTGGACCAAAGTTTAGCTAACTGTAGACCAATGTTTAGCCAACTGTAGACCAACGTTTAGCCAACTGTAGACCAATGTTTAGCCAACTGTAGACCAACGTTTAGCCAACTGCAGACCAGTGTTTAGCTAACTGTAGACCAACGTTTAGCCAACTGCAGACCAGTGTTTAGCCAACTGTAGACCAATGTTTAGCCAACTGTAGATCAATGTTTAGCCAACATTGGACCAACATTTAGCCAACTGTAGACCAACGTTTAGTCAACTGTAGACCAACGTTTAGCCAACTGTGGACCAACGTTTAGCCAACTGTAGACCAACGTTTAGCCAACATTGGACCAACGTTTAGCCAACTGTAGATCAACGTTTAGTCAACAGTGGACCAAAGTTTAGCTAACTGTAGACCAACGTTTAGCCAACTGTAGACTAGTTAGCCAGTTGTAGAGCTGAGAGTCCTCCTCAACAATACTTTGAGCTGTCCTGATGCATCTCAGTAATCCAGGTAAAAAATCAAAAAGAAAACAATTGTATAGGTCTTCTGGACGGGTTCTTCTCTAATACTAAATACTCTGAGCTGTAAACATTTCAGTGAAATCTTAGTCTAAAMGTGGCAGATGATTTCCATTCTTTCTTAGAATACTGGTTTATTTTATGATGTGTTTTTTGTGTCTTTTGTGTGTTGTAAGAGAAGTGAAGTCTTAGTATGTTGTTTTCTATTGGTTTTTGTTTATTTCTGTTTTTATAGTTTTTTGTTGGATTTTGTTGTTTGTTGTTGGTTTTTATTGGTTTTGTTGATTTTTATTGGCAGGCTACCAATAAAGTTTGTTTTTAGCCTCAGTTCACCAAAATAAACATTTGGAATTATGATGCTTTTTTTAAAAAACACTTCCTCCAACAGTGACCTGAATGTTGTAATTAAACGTTTATGAAAATAAAACTGTACCATAAGAACTACAGAAACATAGTATAAAATGAATGAAATATATTAAGGTTTAACTTAAAAATACTGCAGAAATCCGTCAGTTCTCTTTATGAACATTAAGCTTTCGTATATTTTGTCCTTTAAGATAAAATTCTACAATTTGACTGATTCTCGTCACATTTATTCAAAAATCATGATAAAAAGGCTCCGACTGAATCAGATATCAGCAGTGGGGTTAGAATTGTGTAATAAATTCAGATAATATGTGTCTGTCAGTGACTTCATCAGATGTACCGCCGGTCTGCGTCGAGGTGTTCTCTTTGTGGTTGAGTTTAAACTGAACTCGTTTATGTTGTGTGAACAGATGTTTCCTGAGATGAAACCTTCAGGTAACAGCTTCACCAACTCAGCTCTGCTCAGACAGAAGCTGCTGGAGCGGGAAAAAAACTAAAATATGTTTTAGCTTTTATTGTTCTTACTCCGTACAACTGAAACGTTTCTGTTTAATGTTAGAAATTAACTTTCTCTTCTCTGATTGGCTGAAGAGGATTTGTCCAATAAACCTGGAGGAATTGGACTTTGTGCCTCAGATGTTTCACCTGCTTGTAAAGATAAAGACATTAACATTCAGTACTTCTAACTCAAACCTAACAAAACATGTTTAATATCAGAGGGTAAACCCTAGCCCTGGTAAATATTCGATGGTGGATCAGTTTACACCCATGATTCACGACAAAAGTTATTATTGTTTGACTTTTCATAATTTAACTTTAAAAATTAAAAGAAAACTAGTCAATGATTTTCCCAGAAGTGAGTTGTATCAGTACAGTTTGAGTCAAAAGTCTGAGGACGCCCATTTATTTCAGAAACGAGAGGAAAAAAATCTTTAAATCAATGAGTGAGCGTGACGATCATTAGTCAGTGGTGGGCACAGCTAACTAAAACGTTAGCTT
>NW_013953164.1:15028-18660 GCF_001266775.1 Austrofundulus limnaeus
CCTCCTCCTCCTCCTCCTCCTCCTCTCTCCCACAGTAGCCTCGTTCTCTTCCACCCTGGCTCTCTTCCTCGGCACCATATGGCGTAGCATGGTACATTTAGCTTGTCAGTGATAATGGATGACCATGGAAGCCCAGTTTTGCTTTAAGCGCTGCTCGCTGCTTGGTGTGTGTGTCTGTGTGTGTGTGTGTGTCTGTGTGTAAACTCAGTGTGTGTGTGTTGGATGATGGCTGCCCATCATCCAACACACACACACTGAGTTTACACACCTGGAGGAGAGTTAATTCATCAGGTCATCTCTCCTACAAACGGGTCAGGATGTTTTCGTTTTTCGCTTCTGAAATCTTCCCGACCCGTTTCTGTTGTGTAACTGTGTTCGGGTTCAGGGTTCTGCTGGACCCGCTTGTTCCAAACGCATCTAGAGTTTGATCTAGAGGACTTCCTGGTTCTGGTTCTGATGGAAACGTGTTGTTTTTTTTAGAGAGACGAGGTCGTGACCTTCGACCTTCTGTGAGAGTCTGTGACGGAGCTCTGTTGCACGGTCTGACCTTCGGGGTGACGCTTGTGGTCTGAGGTCGTCGCTGGTGTCTGTCCACCTCGTGTTGCCATGGTGACACACACACCTGTGGCCGCAGGTGCAGGTGGTCGTATCGTATTGTATTGTGGAGCTTGTTAGCTAACATTTATTTATCGCAGCTTCTTGGTTAGCTTTTCAGCTAATGTGTATTTATCGCAGCTGCCTGGTTAGCTTGTTAGCTAGTATTTATTTATCTTGGCTGCCTGGTTAGCTTGTTAGCTAGTATTTATTTATCTCGGCTGCCTGGTTAGCTTGTTAGCTAGCATTTATCTCGGCTTCCTGGTTAGCTTGTTACCTAGTATTTATTTATCTCGGCTGCCTAGTTAGCTTGTTAGCTAGTGTTTATTTATCTCGGCTGCCTGGTTAGCTAGTATTTATTTATAGCAGATGCCTGGTTAGCTTGTTACCTAGTATTAATTAATCGCGGCTGCCTGGTTAGCTTGTTAGCTAGTATTTATTTATCACAGCTTCTTGGTTAGCTTGTTAGCTAGCATTTATTTATCGCAGCTTCCTGGTTAGCTTGTTAGCTAATGTTTATTTATCATGGCTGTCTGGTTAGCTTGTTAGCTAGCATTTATTTATCGCGGCTTCCTGGTTAGCTTGTTAGCTAATGTTTATTTATCGCAGCTTCCTGGTTAGCTTGTTAGCTANGTACCATAAGAACTACAGAAACATAGTATAAAATGAATGAAATATATTAAGGTTTAACTTAAAAATACTGCAGAAATCCGTCAGTTCTCTTTATGAACATTAAGCTTTCGTATATTTTGTCCTTTAAGATAAAATTCTACAATTTGACTGATTCTCGTCACATTTATTCAAAAATCATGATAAAAAGGCTCCGACTGAATCAGATATCAGCAGTGGGGTTAGAATTGTGTAATAAATTCAGATAATATGTGTCTGTCAGTGACTTCATCAGATGTACCGCCGGTCTGCGTCGAGGTGTTCTCTTTGTGGTTGAGTTTAAACTGAACTCGTTTATGTTGTGTGAACAGATGTTTCCTGAGATGAAACCTTCAGGTAACAGCTTCACCAACTCAGCTCTGCTCAGACAGAAGCTGCTGGAGCGGGAAAAAAACTAAAATATGTTTTAGCTTTTATTGTTCTTACTCCGTACAACTGAAACGTTTCTGTTTAATGTTAGAAATTAACTTTCTCTTCTCTGATTGGCTGAAGAGGATTTGTCCAATAAACCTGGAGGAATTGGACTTTGTGCCTCAGATGTTTCACCTGCTTGTAAAGATAAAGACATTAACATTCAGTACTTCTAACTCAAACCTAACAAAACATGTTTAATATCAGAGGGTAAACCCTAGCCCTGGTAAATATTCGATGGTGGATCAGTTTACACCCATGATTCACGACAAAAGTTATTATTGTTTGACTTTTCATAATTTAACTTTAAAAATTAAAAGAAAACTAGTCAATGATTTTCCCAGAAGTGAGTTGTATCAGTACAGTTTGAGTCAAAAGTCTGAGGACACCCATTTATTTCAGAAACGAGAGGAAAAAATAAAAAAATCTTTAAATGAACGAGTGAGCGTGACCATCATTAGTCAGTGGTGGGCACAGCTAACTAAAACGTTAGCTTTGCTTATTCATAATCTGCGAACTAAAAACAGAGATACATAGACGCTAAACAGCTAAACAAGTAAAAATTACTGGAACCWAACAATGACAGCTAAATGCTAAAACAACTGTCACACGTCTTCGCCATCTTCCAGCTGAAGACTGGCGGGACCGACACAAACCTGTCCATGTTAGCTTGTTAGTTAGCTGTTCGCAAACTAAATGTTTACAAAACCTAATTTAGCAGAAGCTAATGGGCATGCTGGCAGTTTTCAAAGCTCCTCCGAAGGACCCAGCCTACCCGTGACGATGCTAAACAGAAGCAAAATTAGATTGAAATTACAAAAAATCTCAATATATTAGTGTTATTAATATCACAAACAATAAAATCAACTTAAAGGTAATATCCGAAGAACAAACTAGGTGCGTGTTTATTTTGCCTTTTTTTTGGACAAAAACAAATTTAAAAACACGTCCACACAAATGACAAAAGGATTAACAACACAACCGGTTGAATATTTTAATTTTTATATCGCCATATTTTTATTTAGAACGTATTATTTTCTCTCGCTTCGTCCGCCATTACTAGCATAAAAAAATCTCCAGTCGGGCCGCAATGCATTATGGGATATGGTTGGCCGGGAAGGATCCATTGGACCAGTGCTTCGATTCGAGAAAGAAGGATGCGTTTTTCAGCCGCATCGAAGGAGTTTTTGGATTTGGAKGGCCTCCGTCGCGACGCTGTGACCTATGCAGTCGATGAATTCGGCCTGCGGAGGACCCGGCCTCTCGTTTGGACACAGCCTTTGTCTGGAACACGGCAGCCATCTTGAAAGCCACCATATTGGATCAAAGTCAAATGTTTCAAATAAGAATGTGGTCATGCAGCAAATCAAGACACACGGTGTTCAACACATCAGAAAACAGGCAACGTTCCGAGTTGTTGAAGAAAATTTCTGTTGATAACTTTTGTTCCCTAAGATATTTTACAAATCTGATTAACGCAATTCATTTCTGAGACAGTTTCTGGTCTTAAAGTGCCTGTGACAACAAATTTTTGTGATAAATGTGAATGCGTTTTTGAAAAGATAACATTGATAACATGTTGCAAAACTAATTTCACGCCGTTGAGATGAACAGTTGTTGAGCTATTTGCATGTGAAGAAACAGGAAGTGATGTCAAAGGGGAACGTCTGCATGTGAACAGAGCGATGCTACAATAATTAGAGAAGAGTCTGATGTTTCTTAAGAATATTTTGATTCACTATCAGAGTTGGAGTTTATATAAGATTGTTTCAATAAACAAAAAAAGAGTAACTTACCCTAAAATTAACTTTTTTTAGCTGATAAACTGTCTAGAATGTGTCTAAATGTTATATAGTACTGTTTCTGTGCTAATTTTGATGTTTTTGTGTGTATTTGTTCAAATCTGTAATATTTGGTCTAAAAACGTCTTTTTGCTGCTCATATGGGTAGTGTTATAA
>NW_013953164.1:23639-26040 GCF_001266775.1 Austrofundulus limnaeus
TATTATAAATATTAATTATTGAGCATTTATTTATTTAATTGATTTATTTACAGGCTCTTGTTATTAAAGTTATTTAATTAGCTCCACCTTAAATGCTCTGAGAACAACAGTGTTAAAAATAAAACGATGGACCGTTTCCTGTTTTTGGAGAATGAAATGAAATTAGGAAAACCTTCATCTGCTTTTAATTTGAAAAACTAATAACGAGAAGTACACAGCCCCCTCCTGGTTCATCCTGAACCTCTCAGATCTTTTGGAACCAGTTTTTAATCTCGCAGCTTCAACATTTTGACTCYTTTTTATTTCCTGATAGGTAAAACCTTCAAAATAAAAGCCCCTGGACTTCATTTTTTTACTGAGACAACTTGATTTTATCCTRGTTTTATGAAGAAAATAATAATAATAATAAAGTTTAGATGCAGACAGGGTGTGTTTCAGTTGATTTCAGTGAAATAAAAGGTGAAGTTGTTTGTTGTTGGTGTTCCTCAGCAGCTCGGTGATGTTTAGAAACGATAATCTTGCTTCGCCCCGGTGCAGCTGTGTTCTCTGCTCTCTCTCCAGCTGTTCCCAACCAATCACCTGCTTCTCCTGCCCTGAACGCAGCGGCGCTGTAGCTCTCGCTGGCTGGATCCTTRTCAAATGAAAGCGAAGATAAAGAGGAGCCTGAAAAGTTTCAGTCCATTAAAGCGGCTGGCGCTGGTTTGCTGGTTTCCACGGCAGCAGACTGGTTAAAACYGGAGCGTCTCCCCGTTTCTCTTTCTTCTGTTTCTTTACGGAGCCATGAGAAAGCAGAGGGCAGCGTCCCCGCTGGCGCCCGCTGAATGAAAACCTGACTGCTGGTGCAAAACCCGCCCCTCCCTCCACGGGCAGAGCCAGGCAGCGAGAACGTCCTCGTGCCGAGCTTTAAAACGACCCGCGGCTCAGTCCAAGTTAGGTGTTTGTTTTTAGCAGCTCGTGTGACGATGGTGGCGTCTCTCCAGAGTGTGAAACAAATCGAGCAGATCTCAGCAGGTGGGGTCAGGAAAGGTGAGGCGCGGTGGGAAACAGACGGTTTGAAAAAACCCGTCTGGCTGAGAGAAACCGAACTGTTGCAGGCGACGTGAAGGCGGCCGTTTGTTTTATTTCATTTGTTGTTGGAGTTTAAATTCACCAACAATCGTTAAACTAAGGTTATAACATCGATTTATTGATTCAATAATTAATGATTTAAAAATAAAACATCACATCATCGTCAGGTCATTTTATCACAGCTGACTGGTTAGCTTGTCAGCTAGCATTTATTTATCACGATTGCCTGGTTAGCTTGTCAGCTAGCATTTATTTATCACGGTTGCCTGGTTAGCTTGTTAGCTAGCATTTAGTTATCGCAGCTGCCTGGTTAGCTTGTTAGCTAGCATTTAGTTATCGCAGCTGCCTGGTTAGCTTGTTACCTAGTATTTATTTATCTCGGCTGCCTGGTTAGCTTGTTAGCTAGCATTTATTTATCTCGGCTGCATGGTTAGCTTGTTAGCTAATGTATATTTATTTCTGCTGCCTAGTTAGCTTGTTAGCTAGCATTTATTTATCGCAGCTGCCTGGTTAGCTTGTTACCTAGCATTTATTTATCTCGGCTGCCTGGTTAGCTTGTTAGCTAGCATTTATTTATCTCGGCTGCCTGGTTAGCTTGTTAGCTAGCATTTATTTATCGCAGCTGCCTAGTTAGCTTGTTACCTAGTATTTATCTATCTCGGCTGCCTGGTTAGCTTGTCAGCTAATGTATATTTATCACGGTTACCTGGTTAGCTTGTTAGCTAGCATTTATTTATCTCGGCTGCCTGCTTAGCTTGTTAGCTAGCATTTTTTATCTCGGCTGCCTGGTTAGCTTGTTACCTAGTATTTATCTATCTCGGCTGCCTGCTTAGCTTGTTAGCTAATGTATATTTATCTCGGCTGCCTAGTTAGCTTGTTAGCTAGCATTTATTTATCTCGGCTGCCTAGTTAGCTTGTTAGCTAGCATTTATTTATCTCGGCTGCCTGGTTAGCTTGTCAGCTAATGCATATTTATCACGGCTGCCTGATTAGCTTGTCAGCTAATGTATATTTATCACAGTTGCCTGGTTAGCTTGTTACCTAGCATTTATTTGTCTCGGCTGCCTAGTTAGCTTGTCAGCTAATGTATATTTTATATATCATGGTGTGTAGCTGTCAGAGCTCACATTAAGTGGTGAATATTAGTTGCATTAACCCTAAAGCACTAACTCAAATATTTAGGTCCCCTAATTATTTTTTTTCTTGTTCTTCTTTTTCTTCTTCTTTTTTGCCCTGTAAGATTTAAAAACTTGTTAGTTTGATATATTTTTGCAGTGTATTTACTCAGCTTGGTTTAGGGGAACCAGTGTGACGTTTTAAACAAGTCATGAAA
>NW_013953164.1:27352-30321 GCF_001266775.1 Austrofundulus limnaeus
GTACCATATTGTGTAGATGCAGCAGGGGGCAGTATTGGACCAATACAAGGCTCCAATGACTGTCATAATTTATTAAACATTAATATTTCAGAAACTTAAGGCCTTTACAGGCACCAAAAGGCATAGCCATCATTTGGCACAGGGGCTTTACAGATATAAATTACAATGGCAGCTGTAGGACAAAGTATGCAGGAGGAGAAGCATGGCAAAGTTGAGATGACTTGGATGGGAAACGAATCACAATAGTGTGCATTGCATTGGTAATGCACACTGATGAGAAGTTCTGGTCGTATTTAAATCTGTAACAAGGTGTCAAATTTTAAAGTAAAGAAGTAAAAGTATAATTTTTATGTTTTAAGTGTAACAAAATAAAAATCAAAGTTACAATTTAAAACAATACTTTGTAAAATTACAGATTGTAATAAATTACACCTGAACAAACTTTGTGTGAGAAGACGAACAGATCAAACGTATCAGATAAAGAAGCGGTACACCTCRACTCCACAGGTGGAAATAAAACCATGGATTAAACATCGTAGAGTTTCGGTGCTCAGACTTTGTGTTTCTGGTTGATTCAGACATTAACTGACACAAATAAAGTCTTGGTGGAGTTTACAGGTGACTGTAATTTAGCATTCTTCCTCCCTTCTGTCCGTCTTTTTCCACCCTCGCCGTGCGATGTCAGGTGGGGTCTGCCCTGCTGTGTGATGAAAGCACGCTCATCTTCAGCTCCTGAGTGCTGTGTGGGAGCAYATATGTCATTATTTAGCTTCCAGGTGGCCGTGCTGAAATCACAGCGAACACATCAGCGCTGCCACGCTGCTCCCACACCTCCAGCTTCAGGCTGGCCCTCATATTACCGCCGTCCAGGTGTTCAAACGCCGTCACATTCGTCTAAATACAGGGATTAGGTTGGGAGTCAGGGCGGAGGAAGAGGAGGAATAGGTCTGTCATAAACTGCAGGAGGGAAAAGCTAAAGGAGGAAAGTTACACAAAGAAATGTTGTTCAGGTCCAGCCAGCCGACCTGTGGAATTCAACAAATTCAACTAAAACTTAATGATCCTGAACTTTACTGAAATCCTACAAAATTAAATTAACGAGATGCTGATTAGACCAAAGACAGATCATCTTCAACTCTTTTAGCTTCTTGACTGGACTGACTAATCAGCTGGTTGAGAATAATAAGCCATCGGCCACATCTGAAAATAATTACCAAAGTAGTTGTATCACATTGTATCATCATATCGTAGATATTGCATTGTATCACATTGTACTGTATCATCGTGTTGTTTTGTCGTATCATGTCGTTTCATGTCGTATTGTATCATCATATTGTATCGTATCACATATTGTATCATCATGTTGTTTCGTCGTATCATATCATCGTATCATATCATATAATATTGTATCACGCATCATATCATATCATATTGTATCACGTATCATATCATATCATATTGTATCACGTATCATATCATATATTGTGTCAGATAACGTATCATATTGTGTTATATCATCGTATCGTATTGTTTTGTATCATATATCGTATTATATCATGCATCGTATCATCATATCATATCATGTATTGTATCATATTCTATTGTATCATATCATATTTTATCATCGTATCGTATCATATTGTATCATCTTATCGTATATCTTATCGAATTATCGTATCCTATCACATATTGTATCACGTATTGTATCACCAAATCTTATCGTGTCGTATCATCGTATTGTATCATTGTATTGAATCATTGTATTGTATCACGTATTGTATCACCATATCTTATCATCATATTGTATCATCGTATCATGTTGTATTGTATCAGATATATTTATCATTGTATCATATCAACATATCGTATCACATTGTATTGTTTTGTACCATCGCATCATCATATTGTATCAAATCTTATCARATTGTATCATCATATCGTATCTTATCATATCGTAGATATTGCATTGTATCACATTGTACTGTATCATCGTGTTGTTTTGTCGTATCATGTRGTTTCATGTCGTATCGTTTCATCGTATCATATCATCATATCATATATCACATTGTATCACGTATCATGTCATATATTGTATTGTATCAGATAACGTATCATTGTGTTGTCTCATCGTATCGTATTGTTTTGTACCATATATTGTATTATATCATGCATCGTAGTATCATATCATATCATATCATGTATCGTATCATATCCTATTGTATCAGATGTCATATTTTATCATCGTGTCATCGTATCTTATATCTTATCGAATTATCGTATCGTATCACATATTGTATCATCATATCTTTTCACATTTTATCATATTCTATCATCGTTTTGTACCATTGTATCATTGTATTGTATCATATCATATCGGACAACATAGTATCATCGTATTGTATCATACCAGTTTGTATTGTACTACATTATATCATTATGGTATCATATGACATCCTATCYCATCACATTTTATTGTATCACCACATATTTAAATACTTTTGTCATAACATGTTTAATTATATTGCATCATGTTAACATTGTAGCACATTYTATCCTACAGTATTCTGTCATGTATTACTGTAGTTTTTGCAAATATGAAAAAGAATACGTAGTTTTAGTTGGTAAATCCCTCAACATGGTTCCTGTTCTCTTGACTWTTAACATTGAGAGTCTCATCTTAGTAAAAATCAAATAGTTTATAGACATGCAAAGTTAAATTAGATGTAAACTACATGTTTACTAGATCRTTATTGTTCTAAAATGCTTCAGATTCTTACCCACAAAATAAAAGAGGTAAAAACATAGAACCACGAACATTACAGTCGATAATAAGGCTGCCACGATTAATCGATTAATCGACGACTAATCGATTATTAAAAAAATCGATGACTACTTTAATAATCGATTAATCGTTTTCTTTTTTTGTTGTTGTTCTTTACTTTGTTTTTCTCTCCAAACTGTTTTGACAC
>NW_013953164.1:30729-32901 GCF_001266775.1 Austrofundulus limnaeus
ACATATATTTTGCAACAAGTCATTTTATTTCTTTAAAAAAAACCTAAACTTGATGTTTAACAACCCACAGTGGGATCCAGAACTCGACTTTGGGAATCCTGTTTTTATAAAAATGTCAAATTTTTAAAAAGAAAACTTAATATTGCTTTAAGAGAGTTAAAAACATGCATTATATAAACACGTGTGTTGAAACTGTTGACCGGAGTTATTTTTGTGGTGATCTGGGAGTTTTTTCTCGGCCCGCTTGACACTTGAAAAGCCCGCGAGCCCAAACGTGCCGTCTTTATTTAGTCGGAGCGTCGGTGAACGACACCGCACCGTCGAGCTCTGGCTGCTCATTGTGCTGCACTTTAATACCTCCATATTGTGCTGCTAATTCGGAATTTCACACCTTTTCTCTCGAAGCTACCTCTCCCTTTGTCTCCCCCCCGCGTCACTCGGCTTCCGCCTCAACCCCGACGACAAGAAGAAATGTGTTAAATCCACCTTTAAGAACCTTTTAAATTCAACATTAGCCGTCTTCATCTGTCTCCTGAACAATACTCCAACACAATTTACAGCCACAACTGGAGCAGGCTTTGTTTGCCCAAACATTGTTCCATCAATAATGGACTCCAAACAGAATCTGGCTTTTAGTTGTAGGTAATCCTGAATGTTTTACAGAAGATTTATTTTTCTCGTTTTTTGCTTTGTTTTATTGTCGGAGGAGCATAATTGGACTGTTTTGTTCATTTGTTTTAGGTTTTAGGAAGAACATGGGCTCAGTGCCTCACGGATGTGACTCCAGATGCTTTTTTTTTTTGGTCCAAGGTATTTGTGGAAGTGTCGCCCAAAATCCACACGAGAGACGGGAAGTAAAACTGTAAACCCTGGAATAAAATCAAATTATTTGAATTTTTCGAAAGGTTAAAAAGAGGAATCATTGTCGTGGTTTCGACCCGTCGMATCAAAATAAAACACAAATTGATAAATTCAGACGACAAAAGTCGCCAAAGCCGATGAAAGTAAACGCCGTGCCGCGGAGCGAGAAACGACGAGGAGAAAAGGGAAGGCAGGATGAACGGGGGGTGCCAGGATGGGGGGGAGAYGAGATTTGGGGCTCTTAATGCCAGCCTTTTGCGTCTTTTAGTCGTTTCCGCCGTCGGGGCTTGGCACCGGCGCATCGCTGTCAGCCAGCCAACAAAAATCTGCAGTGCCTGCCGCATTTCAGCAGCTCAACACACACCAGCGCCTCACCGTCGCCGAACACAAGCGCCGAGAATCTTCCACTGGAGTTCAGCACAGTGAATAAAACTCGTTTTAAACATCAGACAGTATTTTTTATTTGTGTTTGTCGGCGCGGCCGGCGAGCCGATCGGAGCGCCCCGTCCAAACAGTTGTGAGAAAGTCCTGCAGCCTCGGCCGGTTCTGGGGTGTCGCCCTGTTTGTCGCCTCGTTGTTGTTTGTGTTGTTTGTCTATTGATGCCCGGGTGGAGGAGGGGTGAATAAGTGTTGTGATGTGGTGAAGCGCGGGGCTTTGGGGGGTGGTGTTGGGTGGGGGGGCAGCTTTGGATAATGAAGGCTGTTTGGTAATCAGGAGTGGAGAAGGGGGGCACCTTTCTTTGGGTCTGATTCACGTGAAGCCGTGTCAAACGCACACAAAGACGTCTGCCTCTCAAACGTGACGGCTCGTTAAAAACAAAATTAAAATTTGAAGCTAAAAGTTGACGTTCAGCTTTGTTTGCTGTGAACTTCTTGTCCGTCATCGCTCCTGTTTCCTGTGGGCGTCATGCCGTCTCTGCAGAACGCAATATTTTACTCTTATGAGTGTTTTATTTAATGTGATTGTTAGAATTTACTGATGATCCATAACACTCAAAGCAGCTTTTAACAGGAGCTGTTGGCAGAAAATACCAGAAATATTAATATTTATTTTAACAGTCTGAAGTTAGAAACAGTAATAATTGTTCAGAACTGGATTTAAAGGCAGAAAASCTTTTTTCTCTTGTTTGACTGGTTGTTTTATTGGTTTTAATGGGTTAATAATAAAATATTTGCTGTGGCAGAAGACGGTGGTATCGTGTTTTTGGATGCTTGGAGAGACCCTCATTATTGGCTGATCTGTTTATTTTGAACTTTAAAAATAAAAATGTACATTTGATGCATTTATATTTAATTAAGTCAGTAGCATGC
>NW_013953164.1:35050-36150 GCF_001266775.1 Austrofundulus limnaeus
AAAATTTCTAAAATCAGTTTAAAATTTTTTAATCCTTTATTCTGAGAGATTCTGCAGTTTTGAATCTGAATACACATTTTAAAATTGACACTTTAACAAATAAAATTTAGAAAACAGGTCATTTGCAAAGGAACAGGGAGCTGACCTCTGATCTATCATTCGATTGCAGTAAATTTGTGGTTTTTGTCTTGTAAAAGTGTCTTTTTAGGTACCAAATTGTGATTATTTTGTGTTCGGTTTGAATAAAAATTGAATTAAAATGTAAAAATAAAATAAACCGGTCATTTGGAATAATAAAAAACCTGCACAGCATAGTGTTAAATGTTGTGACGACATCATAAAATCAGGATTATTATAAGACCTGAGCGGCTGCAGGACAAAGCAGAAGACTGTATTTAATGAAGAATCAGATTAATTTAAGACAACCGTGACCTCRGGTTAAAGTCCAGCCACCTCACAAAGAAAACAAAAACAAGAACAGACTTTATTAAAGGTTTTATTCCGTTTTAGAAATCTAAGATGTAGAGGAAGATAAATAAAACAAAAGCAGTAAAATAATGAGAATATTTGATTCTTATAGTCGCTGTGAGTTCTGAAGGTGGAAGCGACAGATGTGAGCTGGATGTCACGTCTCTCAAGTTGTTCTCGTCGCTCGTATACGTTCATCTGTTGTTTGATGTATTCACTCGTTCCCGTGCCAAAGAACCGGTGCCTGCTGGGATTGCTGTGGGGGGGGGGTCGTGGATCTGGTGGCGGTGGCGGCGGAGCACGCTTCAGGAAGGAGGACTGTTTGTTAGAAGACGTTACTCATCGACCGTCGTCTGTTAAATTAATGTTCCTCAAACCTAAAAATGTTCAATTCTGTGCTGAGAAATATATGGAGGCTTCAGATTCATCTGCAGTGTGTGTGTGTGTGTGTGTGTGTGTGTGTGTGTGTGTGTGTGTGTGTGTTACCTCTCCAGTCTTTGTAGAAACTTCTGGACCGGTGCCCAGTGGTGTCATGGAAACGGTTGAATTGCTCAGAATGATTCATGTCTGCACGATCCAACCCTCCCCCATCTCACACACACACACACACACACACACACACACACACACAC
>NW_013953164.1:36713-38729 GCF_001266775.1 Austrofundulus limnaeus
TAAAACTAACCTAAACTCAATTCACACCTTGGTCCTAAACCCAACCCACCAATGGCAGTTAAACCAAATGGGGACTCGACTTTTGTCCCCGAATGACTGGTTTGTGAGCTGGTTCAAGTCTCCAAAAGTGACTAAATCAAACACACACACACACACACACACTGCATTCACGATGAAGTTTAACCCTTCTTCTTTCCATCTTTATCCCCCCGTTTTTTATCCTTTCCTCTCAGCCTTTTCTCCCCTCTCATCCTTGTCATCCCCATCAAATCGCACCATTACTCATATATTTTATTAAAATGGTCTCGTTACACGCGTGTCAAAGAACATCACGTCTTCTGAGCATTTCCTTTATGACTTTCTGTCTTTCAACCTCTGGGAGAGAGAAGAAAAAAAGGAAATACTTAAAGAACACAATCCTGTTTTGACGCCTGAAGGATTGAAGTGGGATCCAGGAAGGATCGGCGYCGATTCGAGCGTTGATGGATGCAGTCGATCAGAGAGAGAGAAAGATGGCGGCCCCGCCTCCTGGAACACCTGCACCTTTCCCTCCTTCCTGTCAGTGAAAAATAACCTGAAGTTTCAAATCCAAGGAAAATTCAAAGTGAAAACTTTCTGCAGACGCATCAAATCAAATAAAACAAAAAGGAGTTGTCACAATAATCAGTATCTTACCTGCAGTCAGATAGATCTCAGTTTGCAGCATCAGGGAGAAAGTTTTAGACATTTAACCCCAAACTACTCGGATCGGGACCCAAACAACAATTCTTTGTTCTAAAACTAAAATATCCTTTAGACTTTAACACCTCTTTACTATTCTACGCATTTACTGTGTACCTTTTGCTATTTTCCCGGTTTTTCGAAAAAAATAAATAAAATTTTGAGCTTTAAATCACCCAAAATAATTGTTTGGTCATTATTTTTGTTAACACCAGTGGTGGGCACAGCTAAACAAGATTTGCTAACTCATAATTCAATATGTAAAAATACAGCTTCACTAACACTAAAACGCTAATCGTGTAAAAAACTCATTTGTATAAGCTAACACTAACAGCTAATCGCTAACCGCTAAGACGACTGTTCCTCAGTCTGCGTTTCACGTCTTCCTCTGGTCCCYGCTGAAGACTGGTGGGACTGACAAACCTGTTCATATTAGCTTGTTAGTAGCTTTGCTAACTCATAATGCACTAGGTAAAAATATAGCTTTGCTAACGCTAAACTGCTAATCATGTAAAAAAATTGTTTAAGCTAACACTAAGAGCTAATTGCCAAGGTGACTGTTCCCCAGTCTTTGTGTCGTCCCTGCTGAAGACTGAGACTGACAAGCCCGTTGCTGTTAGCTTGTTAGTTAGCTATTAGCGTACTTAAAGTTGGCAAAACCTAATTTAGCAGAAGCTAACTGATCTGCTAACGGTTTTCAAAGTTGGCGAAAAAGCTAATTCGCTTAACGAAAAATTAGTTGCACTATTAACCGATTAGCAGAACCACGCCCACCACTGGTCAACASCTTTTAACCGTTTCCTGCTAACGTGGCTCTTCTGTAGCACATGATCAAAGTTTAACGGTAGAGTCGGGACAAAAAATAAAAATAAAAACAGTAAAATTAACTTGATTGTTGTGGTTTCTGGTAGAGATGGACCAAAATTATGAGGCTCTTTAYAACTCAGGTCAACCAGTGGCCGATATATAAAATGGCCAAAATGTATTTTGCGTTTAACAAAATATAACTGTAGGCCTGCAAAAGTGATAAAGACCACATAGAGTAGGAAGTACAGGTTAGAAAGGGAGGGAAAAAAAACATATCCTGATTAACTCTGAGTGCTATGCTGGACCTTTGAGGGGACATTTAGTTAAATGTGAGAACATGAACGTGCAAAATTATCAAGCTAAAGAAAATGGACATGTCTTATACCTGCTGCCTTTAAGAAAATATGTAATAATAGTCAAATATTTGAAAAAAATTCATTAATAAAAACAAAAGTCTAAATATAAACTACATCTTTAAACATTCATGTC
>NW_013953164.1:40290-41594 GCF_001266775.1 Austrofundulus limnaeus
CACCGCAGTTGTGAAACTGTGTTTTTCGACATTAACAGAATATCGACAAAGTTTTGCGCACATTTGTAATGGAAACACAACTAGTGTCCAAGAAGCACTGCATTTTAACCCCCACCTATTGTCATGAACKMGGCCTGACYTGGCCTCTCTGMTTGTTTTMCTGACTTTAAAAAAACTTTATTAAAGTAACTAAGGTGAACATTGACACAACACGACCAATTAATGAAGAAGAAAATAGCAAAGTGTTTAATCCTGATCAGACGATGTCACTCTGTTGGTTACACTCAGACATTACATCTGTTTGTTTTTAATTTAAAGAAAACCAGCGGTACATGCAGCACTAAAAATAAATCCTACTTTATAGGATGAGATGTGTACGCTACGTGTTTAAGATAACTGKAAGTAATTATTACTGCGGCTCTGCCAGGGTTTGTTCATGAGGGTCCCAGATGTTCTGCAGGAATGTTGGCTTGGTTTTAGTAAAACCATCACTGAAACACGACCAGCAGAGAAGAGCTAAATGTCAGAGAGCTGTGAGCCAGGGTTATTTTACTGATAAATCATGTCAGGTTTGAACAAGAAAAGTTGGATTTAACAGAGAAACTTGGAACTGAAGGACGGGAAGAAGAACAGGAAACTTACAAATGTTCTGGAGAGAAAGGCTATTTTTGGGTTAAAAGTTCGATAAATATGTATTTTTAAATATTTCTGATCAGCTTTGGGTTTGTTATGTGGACCCTCTGAAGGGTTGGGGATGATGTAAGTGGCTCTGTGTTAGCAAAATATCTCACAAACCAATGGACTGATGTGAATCGATCTATGAAACAAGATCATCTGATTGTCTTTGTGGTTTGTTAAAGTTGTACTTTTATTTTGAAATGACGTCAGCGGGTGACATTATCCCCTGTGGCCGAGCTCCTTTTGGACTTTGTTGTGTTTACCTGGTGAAGGCCTTGTTAAACAATTTATGCCAACTTGTGAAAAAGTTAACGTCTAAATTACTGATAAAAGTTTTTCATCTTTAATGTAGACGTCTTTAGTTGTCTAAAATGTTATAATGTGACAGGGTCTTTATGGTTTTATGTTTAAATATAACATGGCTGAAAAGAAAATAGCTACAAAAAAGTGGGGTGGGGGGACCGGAGGGTGTGCTCCAATTATAGGGGGGTCACACTCTTAAGCCTCCCTGGTAAGGTCTATTCAGGGGTCCTGGAGAGGAGGGTCCGTCGGATAGTCGAACCTCAGATTCAGGAGGAGCAGTGCGGTTTTCATAATGGTCGTGGAACACTGGACCAGCTCTACAC
>NW_013953164.1:47176-49120 GCF_001266775.1 Austrofundulus limnaeus
GTGTGTGCGTGTGTGTGTGTGTGTGTGTGTGTGTGTGTGTGTGTGTGTGTGTGTGTGTGTGGGAGTCTTTGTATACGTGCCAAACTGGTCCAGCTGGCATTGGTTGTAGCTGAATCCGAGGCCGCTGTATCAGTGTCTCACACACACACAGACACAGACACACACACACACACGACCACATTCTTGTTGTATACGCCTGTAATTATCAACCTCTTCTGCATCGACTACCATGTTGGCGTGTATTCAGCGCCGGTCTATACACGCCTGATTCCAAACCCTGCAACACGCTTCGTTTTCCTCCGCTCCCCCTAAAAACCCTCCATTTCATCGCCGCTGACAGCAGAATGTAATTACACACTAACCGCCGTTTGATATTTACACTGGCTGCAGATTTAAGCTGCTTCTTTTTTTTTTTAATCCAAAAAAAGGTCCGTGCAGTAAAAATAGTGGCGGAAGCGTCCCGGCGGCTCAGAAGCTGGAGAGGAAATCATCTTTGTTGTGTTTTTTCGGATTCATCAGACACCTTTTTCTGCGGCGAGACGCTGGGATCCTGGTTATTTATTTATTTATTTATGTCGGTCAGTTACCTGCCAAAGTAGCTGCTCCTTCTTGTTGTGCGTTCATCAACCCTGGCCCGCCTTGAAACAACTCTGACGTCTGATTAAAYCAAACCAAAGGTGTTTGATCGGATCGCTTTCTTTTCTCCTACGGTTATAAATCTGACGTTGGAGCAGATCATCAAAACATCTGAAAGTGACGCAGACAATAAACCTTTATTTGGCCAAAATCTGCCAYATATTTCAATGTTTTCAGCTTATTCCTGTCAAATGAAACTGAAACAGATTCACTGTTKTATAAAAATCAACTGCTGAAGGAGAAAAAAACCTCATCAGACCCCATAATTTAAATATTTTATATATCCAGACACACTTGGAGATTTTGTTGAACGTTGACTCACAATATTATATTTTTTCAAAAACTGGGATCTGTTTCAGGTAGTTTTGATAGTTTTTGTGACTTTTTTTTAATCCTGTCATCAACTTTAATCATGTGCTGTTAAGATTGAAACATGAGCTTCWTCTCCATCCAGCTGAAGTAATGTTTACTGGTCTTCACCAGAAACATGCTTTCTCCAGTTTGATATATGAACTTCTGACTCCTCAATGATCAGGTGCCCACCTGCTCGTTGTGTAGAGACCATGTACCAGACAGTAGGGGTGACCCCACACCACTTCTTCTCAAACCCAATTTGTGTACTTCAGTTTAGGGCTAGATATATCAATCTATCGAAACCAAGATGACTATCGAGGCGGAGCTTTGTACAGAGCTTAAAAAGAAGGTGGGGCTTAGCACAGAGCCTCAAAAGAAGGTGGAGCTTAGCAGAGAGCCTCAAAAGAAGGTGGGGCTTAGCATAGAGCCTCAAAAGAAGGTGGGGCTTAGCACAGAGCCTCAAAAGAAGGTGGTGCTTAGCACAGAGCCTCAAAAGAAGGTGGAGCTTAGCACAGAGCCTCAAAAGAAGGTGGAGATTAGCACAGAGCCTCAAAAGAAGGTGGGGCTTAGCACAGAGCCTCAAAAGAAGGTGGGACTTAGCATAGAGCCTCAAAAGAAGGTGGAGCTTAGCACAGAGCCTCAAAAGAAGGTGGAGATTAGCATAGAGCCTCAAAAGAAGGTGGAGCTTAGCATAGAGCCTCAAAAGAAGGTGGGGCTTAGCCCGGAGCCTCAAAAGAAGGTGGAGATTAGCACAGAGCCTCAAAAGAAGGTGGGGCTTAGCACAGAGCCTCAAAAGAAGGTGGGACTTAGCATAGAGCCTCAAAAGAAGGTGGAGATTAGCACAGAGTCTCAAAAGAAGGTGGGGCTTAGCACAGATCCTCAAAAGAAGGTGGAGCTTAGCACAGAGCCTCAAAAGAAGGTGGAGCTTAGCATAGAGCCTCAAAAGAAGGTGGA
>NW_013953164.1:49130-51725 GCF_001266775.1 Austrofundulus limnaeus
GGTAAGGACGGGAGGCTAGACTGTCCAAATTTAAAGACACTTTTTTTTCCGTTCTTCCCGGTCTACCGAGGACCCGGCCCACCTCGACCGGGTAGGCAGGGTCCTTTGGAGGATCCGGCCTGTTGTTTTGGACACAGCCACTGTACCAGAGACTAGGGGTGTCCCCACACACATTCTTCTCAAACCCAGTTTAGAGCTGGACGTATCAATCTAAGTATCAATACCAAGATGACTATCAAGACGGAGCATAATACAGAGCCTCAAAAGAAGGCGGAGCTTAGCACAGAGCCTCAAAAGAAGGTGGGGCTTAGCACAGAGCCTCAAAAGAAGGTGGGGCTTAGCACAGAGACTAGTACCTGACTCCACTCTCACTACGTGTGTATTAATGATGAACATCTCATAATACCAGCCCACTTTGAGTACTGCCGAACACAAATTTGACTGGTTGAGTGATGTTTTGTTTAAACCTTTAATTTTTCAGATTTTCATCAAAAAAAAAAATGAGCAGTTAATATGTTGATTAAATGTTTTCTTTTTTTTCTCTCAGGTAAAACGGAGAGGAGTTCGTATTCGTACGGCAGAGAATCCAACCCTCACTGCCATCAGGTCAGTTTGATTCTGCTGTTTCAGCAGCTGCTTTCTTTGGTTTTATGTGTTTRAGTGTTATTATTATTAGTTTCAGAAGCAGAAAATGTAGAAACAAACTTTGAATACTGTAGGAACTTGTTATTGAACTTCAGATTCTTTACTTTCTGTCTTTAGATTCAATAAAACCGGAGAGTTTTTCAACAAAAACAAAAAACCTAATTTTGTGTGTCAGTCGTCCTTAATAAAAACATCTGTTTTATTTTTAAAATTTTTCAGTTTAGCCTCATGTTTCCAACTTTATAAACCAGATTATTAATAATACCTGCTCCTGGACCATATGCATTAATAATAAAGCTTTATTGATAATTAAAAACATGTACAGATGCTGGAAATTGGTTCTGTAAATGAAACAGCACCAGGTTTGATGGAGTTTCTTTGATGACCACCAATTAAAACCATATAAGAAGCAATCTGTTGAGTTTGATGTGGAATATTAAATATTTATTTTGTCACAAACGTAAATCAGTTGAAGCTGATCAAAGTAGTTTCTGGGATTTCAAATATCAAAGTTTCTCTCTTAGAAGTTCATGAAGACGTGAAATAACTGCAGCAGATTGAAAGTTTGAAATGAAACAAACAGAAGTGTTTTAGTGAGTTTAGTGATTAATGAGGAACAGGTTTGATCTTCAGCTCCTCCTGATGATCGACATCAGAAATACTTTATTCATCCATCCATCATCCATCCATCATCCATCCATCCATCCATCTATCCATCATCATCCATCCATCATCCATCCATCATCCATCCATCCATCCATCCATCATCATCATCCATCCATCGTCCATCCATCTAACCCCCTCTTATCTCCAGCTGTTTCTTTTGTAAACAACAGAATCCCACAGAGAATAAAAATATAAAATAAATCAGTCCTTTCTGTCTCTCTGGCCGTTTTCCTGCTGAGCTGCTGTCAAATTATCTTTCYGCAGCCTCTGAATGGCTCCTGATGGAAATTGTTGGAAATGGCAGATTAATTTCATGCTGGGCTGAGGTCCAACATCCTCGGCTGTTGAGAGAAAGGACTGAGTTCACTTCGTTAACGCCACAAAGATTTTATTTTTATTTTCTTCCTCTTTGACCAAACCAGGAGGATTTCTACCTTTAGACTCTGAAATAATGTCCTTTTTTATTATTGTTTTATTTTGCCGCTATAATCTGTAACTTCACATGTAAATTAAAATAAACTTCATGGAAATAGGAGTTATTTGCAAAAATGACAGCGTTATTGTGACATCATCTAAAGAGGGCGGAGCTTTCTCACTAAAATCTGAAAGGAAATTTATATAAATCTGTATTTATGCATCAACTCCTTTACAATAATTCACAGTGTGAATATTTGTATGTGTGTGTAGATGTGTTTACGTGTGTAAGTGTGTTGTGATTTTGTTTTGTTTCGGCAGCCATCTTGACTCAGGTTGGTTCTAGAAGCTAATCAGTCCAGCGGGTCGTCAGATATTTTGCTAACAGAGACCAGGGTTGTGTGAAACCTGGACTTCAGTTTTAAACTTTCAAAATATCTTTCATATTTTCTGTTTATCTGCGTGTCTCACTCCCTGACTCTCACTGTTCTTCAAACTCTTGGAGTGTGTGTGTACTTGTTTTTACTRCAGAGTGAGGACCATGTTAGGTTTTTAAAGGCCCTGTGACACGCCTACACTTCAAATACAAAAAGTCAAAGAAAACATCTTTATACTTAAGAAAACTGGCATAATACACATGATTTTACACATTTTGTCTCATAACTGGTCTATTTCCTTTTGGATTTGGCTCATCCAAAGTGAAACAGGAAGTGACATCATAGGGGAACTCTTTAATAATGGTTAATTTTTGGGAAAATGTCTGGGTTAGACATAAATACAGTTACAAAAATTAATCCAAGTCAAGACAATGTCTTCAGTTTGATTCAAATACAAGTGTGTGTGTGTGTGTGTGTGTGTGTGTGTGTGTGT
>NW_013953164.1:53345-54572 GCF_001266775.1 Austrofundulus limnaeus
ACAGCTAAAGTTCAGCTAACACACAGCTAAAGTTCAGCTAACACAGCTAAAACACAGCTAACACACAGCTAAAACATAGATAAAACTCTAACACACAGCTAAAACTCAGCTAACACACAGCTAAAACTCAGCTAACACACAGCTAAAACATAGATAAAACTCAGCTAACACACAGCTAAAACTCAGCTACCACACAGCTAAAACACAGCTAATACACAGCTAAATTTCAGCTCCTCTGTGGAGGATTAGGAGCAGATAGTATCTTACCTGCTGTGGATGTTTCTCAGTCTTTACGGTTCATGAATAAAACAGATTTACTTGCTGCAGCTCTGATGGTTTTGCTCTTTAATCTCCTCAGAGGTCAGAGGTCAGAGGTCAGAGGTCAAACACTCAAAGGCTCGTTGACGTCCACAGGATCCGAGCTTTGAAAAAGGACGTTTAGGCTCTTTTTAACATGAAATCTTTTCAAAATAAAACACTGTAGAAACATCTAAAATGAAACTTGACGATCAGATGTTTGTCCTGATCTCAGCTCAGGAGGTTTTATTTTTTTAAGTTTTCACTCAGCAGCTGATATCTGAGGCTTACTTTCTGCTCTGCATTTCTGCCTGCCTTTAAGAGCGCTGCCAGGGAGCGACAGACACAGCTGTGTGGTTACCATGGTGACCGTGATGAACCACATTAACAGCGTTGTTTAGATGTTGCTCCTTTTCTCTCGTCCACAGTTCGTTCAGCAGGACGTCGGCTCAGACTCCTACAAAATAAAAGCCCCAAACTGCTCCTCCTGTCGTGTCAGGCTGTTTGYTTCTGTCACTCGGTGAGAAATGGGGTCAAAAAGCTGAAAAGTTKAGGATTTGCTGCTTTCAAAACAAATGTTTTCGGTTTTAAATCTAAAGAACCGAAACAGGAAGTGGAACCGGAGGGTCAAGTGTCRACCCGTCGGTGAAACGGGTCAGGTGACTCGATGGTTCCCGCAGGAGGCGGCTCCTTTTGTTGGAGAGGTTTCTGCGTGGTGGCGTGGCGGGGAGCCGCCGCGTCYGTCTGTCGGCGCGTTAACCCTTTCCTCCCTGATGTGTCGAACATCAAACGGGACGCTGTCACGCTGGAACCGCCAGCCGAGCGCCAACAGCTGGGAGCAGACAGAGAACAGAACTGAGCTGTCAGAGCTGACACACACAGACACACACACACAGACACACACACACACACACAGACACACACACACAC
>NW_013953164.1:61518-64418 GCF_001266775.1 Austrofundulus limnaeus
CACACACACACACACACACACACACAAATTTGTTTTTATATCCTTGTGGGGCCTGTCCATTGACTTCCATTCATTTTTTGGTAATTTTATATCCTAACCCTGAACACCAGCCCTAACCTCACCTGACTCTAAAACTAACCTAAACTCAACCCTCACACCCAAAATCAGCCTCCGAAGTTGTGGGGCCCAAAGGAGCACCTGGACCCCACGATGCTGCATTCTCCTTAAACACGGGCCCCACAATGTAGGAAAAACAAGGACACACACACACACCACACACACAGAGGATAACTGAACGGTGCGTGACTGTGTGTCTTTGTGTCTGACTCCCTGTCAGTGTGTGAGACTGACTTTATTTAAGACAAGGGTCCTTTTGTTTTAAGCCGGAGAGCGGCTCTGGGACCGGGCCGGTCCTGTAATTGGCCCACTTAGGCCCTGCTTAGCATGAGAAAAGTCCCCGCGGCCTGGCAGTGCCAAGCTAACTTTTGTTTTGGACGAACTCGCTGATGAGAATTCAGATTAGGCCGTAAAAAAAAACAACAATCCCTCACCCCCCCACTCCAAACACGCTCCTCGGCCTGAAACACACCAGGCACTAATTACTTAACGAGAAGCTGGGAAAAGTCTTAACGAGTGGAGGAGGAGGAGGAGGAGGCGCCGTTTCTTTCACCTCTTTCCTCCTCACCCAACTTTTTGTGCCACTTTAAGAAAAAAAAAAGAGAAAGCCTAGCAGGCTGACCCGTCTGTGTCCTCCTGTCGGGTTCTGGATCGGCCCAGATGCCACTTGTTGCTGCTGAAATCACTGAACTTAATTAGCGGGACAAAGCGCGGGTGCTCGGCAGCGCCTGGGCCGGAAACAGAAGCTTCTGAGGAACGGGCAGAGAGGCCAGGCTGAGCCCAGAGCTGAAGGTCTCCATGCTGAGCGACATGAAGCCCACTCATGGAGGTAAAAACCCACCAGATCCAGAACCAGAACCAGAACCAGAACCTGTCGGAGGTAGGGTCCGGAGACGAGTCCGCCCAGGATCCTGGGTTTGCGTTGGATGGAGATGTTTGACTTCCTGTTTATTTTTCAGTCTCGACGTTTTAACCTCCGAACATTTTTTCTTCTAAAAACTTTATTTAACGTTTTATTGTAAACAAATCAGCTCCAAAACAAACATTAAAAAAACATTAAAAARCTGAGGTMTAATGAGTTTAAGTTGATCTGATTTGATAAAAAAAATAAACAAATATTTTCTAAAGTAAAATATATTTCTGAACAAATATTTATATTAATACACAACATTTTTAGTTTACAAATTTAAACATCTATAGTGGAGCAAAGATCATTTATTAATGTTTTGGACTTTCTGACAAAGTTTGGTTTTATTGGATTTGGTGCATTTTWATTTTGTTTGATTTTAAAAAACAAAAGTAATTAAATCCAGTATTTTAACAGGTAAACATGAAGGAAGCGTCTCTTTGTCTTTAACCTTTGACACCAACAGAACCAGTGATAATTGAACCATAACTGAGTTGGTATAAAGGTCATTAAAATACCATCAGTATGATGGTGGATGTTGAGAGTATTTGTGTACTTTTGTTTCCACGATCGTATCGATTCTTTGGTTTCCTGGTTTGAACACGCTCAACAACAAACGTTGGTGTTTAAAACGTACCTGCGGAACGTGGTAAAAATAAATATATATATTGGTTATTTTTACATATTTATTGATTTCATTTGATCTTAAGGTTGAAGTTTGACTTTCGGTGTTTGTTTTATTTATCTTTACGTTTTTCCTCAAAGATCCTCAGCGTTTTGTTTGTCACCAATGTTTCGACGTTGGTTCACCAGATCTGCAGCTCGCCGTCTTTKTTACTGTTCTCACCAGTTAATTCATGATAACTCCAGGATTGTTATTAAATTATCATTAAARGTTAGATTAAAAAACACACCAAAAGTTAAAAATTAAAAGTTATTTTAACCCATGAGAACCGTCATCGTGGCTCTTTGGGATTTCTCATGATGGTTGTAATGGTCCGGGTTCTAAAGGGTTAAATTTACTACGATCCTCAATATTTATTAAAAAATAAACTCCTAAACTCTGTCATTTATTTGTTTTTCATTCTAAATTTTGTTCTGTAAAACCTAAACTGTCGTTTTGTGTTTGTTTTTGTTTATTTGTGTCTGTGTATTTGTGTCTGTGTATTTGTGTCTGTGTATTTGTGTCTTGTGTATTTATGTATTTGTATCAGTGTATTAGTATTTGTGTATTTGTATCAGTGTATTAGTATCTGTGTATTTGTGTCTGAATATTTGTATTTGTGTATTTGTATCTATGTATTTGTGCACTTGTATGTGTATTTGTATCAGTGTATTAGTATCTGTGTATTAGTATTTGTATATAAGCATCTATGTATTTGTGTACTTGTATGTGTATTTGTATCAGTGTATTAGTATTTGTATCTGTGTTTGTATCTGTGTATCAGTGTATTTGTATTTGTGTATTAGTGTCTGTGTATTTTATCAGTGTATTAGTATCTGAGTATTAGTATTTGTATATAAGCATCTGTGTATTTATATTAGTATTTGTGTATTAGTATTTGTATCTGTGTATCAGTGTATTAGTATTTGTGTACTAGTATCTGTGTATTTGTGTATTAGTATGTGTATCAGTGTATTAGTATTTGTGTATTAGTTACTCTGTATCAGTGTATTAGTATCTGAGTATTAGTATTTGTGTATTAGTATCTGTGTACCAGTGTATTAGTGTTTGTGTATTAGTTACTCTGTTTCAGTGTATTAGTATCTGAGTATCAGTATTTGCGTATTAGTATCTGTGTATCAGTGTATTAGTATTTGTGTATTAGTTACTCTGTATCAGTGTATTAGTATCTGAGTATTAGTATTTGTGTAT
>NW_013953164.1:65641-66991 GCF_001266775.1 Austrofundulus limnaeus
AGTTTCCTCTTCGGCTCTTTTAGCTGCTGTTTTCTCATCGGCTGTTTTAGCTGCAGTTTTCTCTTCGGCTCTTTTAGCTGCAGTTTTCTCATCGGCTGTTTTAGCTGCAGTTTTCTCTTCGGCTCTTTTAGCTGCAGTTTTCTCTTCAGCTGTTTTATCTGCAGTTTCCTCTTCGGCTCTTTTAGCTGCAGTTTTCTCTTCAGCTGTTTTATCTGCAGTTTCCTCTTCGGCTCTTTTAGCTGCAGTTTTCTCTTCAGCTGTTTTATCTGCAGTTTTCTCTTCGGCTCTTTTAGCTGCAGTTTCCTCTTCGGCTGTTTTAGCTGCAGTTTCCTCTTCGGCTCTTTTAGCTGCAGTTTCCTCTTTGGCTGTTTTAGCTGCAGTTTTCTCTTCGGCTGTTTTCTCTTCGGCTGTTTATGTCTGCATCAGTCAGAACAACGACTTGTTTTGGTTTTGTTGTGTTTTAGCTGATGATGAGCTAAAGGCTAGTCTGAGCAGGTGGACTGTAGTCTCTCACATTTCTGCGTTAAATTCTCGTGACGTCTCTACTTTGTGTTTCCTGATCATTTGAAGCAGCAGCAGCCAACTGTTGCACTTCCTGTTCCGCCTCGGCCACTTCCTGTCAGAATAAGATGCTGTTTCTGCTGGAAGCCCCGCCTTCACATCCGTCTGTTAGCTTTGACAGGACGTGCTACAGCCGACTGCTGCTGTCGTTTGATTTTGTCTCTTTTTATCGTCGTCGTTTCGTTTCGTTTTATAACAATTTTTTATCACGTCGAACAGATTTTTATTTACTTCATCAGATCAGGAAAAAAGAAACAGATTTTTGACGTTTAAACGTTTTTTTTGTTCGTTCATCTTTATTTCTCATCTCGTTTCTCATCAACTGAAGCAAAACGAGTTTTTTTCTTTTAATTAATTCGTCTGGTTGTTGTTTTGTTGTTGTTGTTTCCCTGAGCTGCACGTTTGTTGTTGTCGTTCATCAGATTTAGTTTGCTGAGTTGATGATTTACTTTGAGAAACAATTAAACGTCACTTGAGAGGAGAGCGTGGGACGTCTCTGTAATCAGAGCAGAATGAAGCATCGGCGCTAACGTTAGCCCGCCGACTTCTAGCTGCTGGTTTTTTTAGATATCAGTGTTTGAGTGAATTTGTTCTCCGGGTCGATAACATCCAGCTGTTCCTCTGAGCTTCAGGATGTCGACTGAAGAAATAATTATTACCACAATAAAAGCATGAAAATGAAGCCAGAGAAGGAAAATAAAGATAAACTTCTTTATTTCTGGTTTCTTTATGTCAACTTTACTTTGTTTTATTTTTTTAAATTCTGGTTTAAGGTTTAATGTTTTATAC
>NW_013953164.1:74267-75701 GCF_001266775.1 Austrofundulus limnaeus
CAAATATCTTAATCCCTATTATACTCTTAAAATTTAATTAAATAGTAAGTTTCTGATATAATTTTGACTGAATTAGCTGTAGCATTTTATGGATTTTATCCATTGATAGCGGTTGTTTAGCTCATATTTATCAATGCTAACGCTAGTATTTTTCTTTTTGCTATTAGCTAAAACCAAATAAACTGGAATTAGCTTTTACACTTTCATTCTTTTAATCCTTAAGTTGATTGATTGTTTTTTTAACCGTAAACTAGTCCAGCTAATGTTTGTTTAGCTATCWTTAAAAGTTAGCCACTTAATGCTAATGCTATCGTGATGTTTTGCTCTGCTGGGAAAAGCTATATGAAACAGCAGTGAGCTTCGTTCAACTCTTACTTCAATAAGTACAAATAGTTGAAACTTTRATATAAGTTTGTCTGAATTAGCAGTAGTGTGATACAGTTTCACCAGGTTTTATTCCTTTATGTAACATTAAATTAGGGCTGCCACAAACGATTATTTTTATAATCGATTAATCTGTGATTAAACGTCCACGGCCTACCCCAGTTACCACTACTGTGCATGTGTGTCAAGGACAGAAAGGTAGATGTGGCAGTGGAAGGTGTCAAGGCAGTTTGGAGAGAAAAAAAAAGCAAAGAACAAAAAAAGAAAACGATTAATCGATTATTAAATTAGTCATCGATTATTTTAATAATCGATTAGTCGTCGATTAATCGTGGCAGCCTTACATTAAATTTTAGTGGTTTTAGCTGTGCTAATTTTATTATCCACCTTTTAGTTTAATCAGCTAAAACATAATTAAACTGGACTTAGCTTAGCCCACTCATACATTTTATTTTTTAAGTTAATTATTGTATTTTTCAAGGTTGTTAGCAAGCACAGTTAATGTTTGTTTAGCTGGTGTTTTATGCTAACACCTTCAAGCTTCAATGATTAGCTTGATTTGTCCCGATCCATTTAACGCAGAACATTTTGATCCTTTCTTTCTCAGCTTTTTTTAAAGCCGTGGTTTTGCTAGCAGTGTTTTAGTTTTGCTAATGCTATGCTAAATGCTATGTTAGCTAAGCTATACATGCTTTAGCTTAGCCGTACTTAGCACCACCTTATCCCAAAAGATAAAGATGGTCATTTATTATTTTAAAGTTTGCTTCGTCTGAGTAAATTATTTAGAAATTTATTTTGTTTTGAGTAAATTGTCAGAAACAGCTGGGATTGCGCTAGCTGTTTTGGCTACATCATAGTTTTTTTTTTCATTTCCTGTTAGCTTGTTATCCTTAATTAACTAACGTTTTAAGCTAAATTCAACCCATACAGTGAAGAATACCTGAGAATAACAAATATCAACTATTCAGAATTAATGTTTTGTTCTTATTGTAACATTTGAACAGATTTTTTAATCTTAAAAACATTTTTAATGTTTATCATGTATAGCTA
>NW_013953164.1:76475-77774 GCF_001266775.1 Austrofundulus limnaeus
ACACACACACACACACACACACACAGACACACACACCAGGCTGCATTCGAAGTGACAGTATTTTCTTTTTAGTTTTTATGGAATGAAAACATAAAAACTTCTTTTCTGTTTTTTCATGAATAAATTAGTTGATTTTTCATGATCTTCATGTTGGTTTTGTTTCCTTCGGGTTTTTAACTCATCAAATTTACCTTGAACCTGCCAGGAAACTGCTCTGTGACCCTAAAGGGATATTCCTGATGTTTTCTTCTGTCAAACAGTAAATATCTTACCTGCTGCACATGGCTGATGGGCTAACCGCTGAACCAGACGTGGTTATAAAAACGGCTCTGGTCTCAGAACTCTTGAAGAACGTCTGAAGGTTGAGCTTGAAAATGAGCCGTAGTTTTGTTAGAAAACTGGACTTTTTTTGGTTCTGGTGTGACGTCATCAGAAACAACTTCCTTGAATTTAGAAAGCTTCACGATGATGCTAAACATTATATGAAGGGATTTCCTGGAAACTAAAGATAAGTCCATTTCTAAAGAAATGAAATTACCCAAAAAGAAAAATTATTATTTTTCAAGACAAACCTTGGATTTAAAGGTGAATTAGGATTATTTTAGTTACTGGGATCACTGGGTTGTGATCGTATTTTTACAGAAATCCAGTGAAGGGCATGGTTTAGCTAATTAGCTAACAGCTTCAAGCGGGACTAATTTTCCATMTAGCGGATTAGTATTTTCATTAACTTTGAAAATCTATAGCGAACCAATTAACTTCCGCTAAATTACGTTTTTGTCAGCTTTAAGTCCGCTAACAGCTAACTAACAAGCTAACATCAGCAGGTTTGTGTCAGACCCACAAGTCTTCAGCTCAAAGAAGACGACGCAGGTGTTTTAGCTGTTAGCGATTAGCTTTTAGTGTGAGCTTTTGCAAGTTTTTCTTTAGATGTTAGCATTAGCTTCTGCAAAAGTTTATTTTACATGTTTAGCAGGTTAGCATTGTTGAAGCTATATTTTTAGTTAGGACGTAATGAGTTAGGAAAGCTTTTTCAATAACTTTAAAAACTGCTAACYTAACAGTTAGCTTCTGCTCAATCTGGTGTTTGCAAACTTTAGGTGCGCTAACAGCTAACTGACAAGCTAACATCAGCAGGTTTGTCAGTACCACCAGTCTTCAGCTCAAAGAAGACGAAGCAGGTGTTTTAGCTGTTAGCGATTATCTTTTAATGTTAGCTTTGCAAAAAGAACAAAAATAGTATAGGTCTTCTGGACGGGTTCTTCTCTAATGAAACGTTTCGTCTCTCCTCCAAGAGAC
>NW_013953164.1:78884-80077 GCF_001266775.1 Austrofundulus limnaeus
GGGTCTGGGTTTGGAGTCTTCATTTTCACCTTAAGTTTTTTTTTTCTTTTTGATTTTTTACCTGGATTACTGAGATGCATCAGGACGTTAGCTTTGCAAGTTTTTCATGTTTAGCTGATAGCGTTAGCTTCTGTGAAACTTTATTTTACATGTTTAGCAGGTTAGCATTGTTGAAGCTTTTTTTTAGTTTGGAAGTTATGAATTAAAAAAGCTTTTTACTAATTTTTAAAACAGTTAACGTAACAGTTAGCTTCTGCTTAATCAGGTGTTTGCTAACTTTAGGTGCACTAACAGCTAACTAACAAGCTAACAGCAGCAGGTTTGTCAGTCCCACCTGTTTTAGCTCAAAGAAGACGAAGACAGTTGTTTTAGCTGTTAACAATTAGCTTTTAATGTTAACATCTGCTAATTTTTACTTGTTTAGCTGTTTAGCATTGCCTTCTACACAATTTAACTTGTTTAGTTTGTCAGCATTAGCTTCTCATTTTTATTTTACATGTTTAGCGTTAGTGAATCCATGTTTTTAGTTAGCGGTTAGCTGTGCCCACCGCTGTGTAAATAAATCTCAATTACAGAAAGTTAGAAAAGTTTGTCTTTGCCTTCCTGGGTCACGTCTGCAGTCAGGACTCAGTTATAACTACTTAAAAATATGTTTCAGTGAGACAAAAAAATGTAATTTAATAAATTACGGCAATAATAAATTAAAGTTTCCAAAATTTATAGAAGGACTCAGCATAATTCTGTGAATGTTTCAGCCCAGTTAGATTAAACTTTGGTTAATTACTTCAAACTGAAATTTACGAGCAAATTGTGCGACATTYAAGTGGATCAAAACTTTCCTTTTGCATCATCGCCCCTCACTTCCTGTTCAAACAGGAAGTCAAATATTTCCCTCCAACATCCCGCCGCAGAGCTTCCCTCCGATTTGTTCTCTTTCTGAAAATGTTCTGTTTGTTAGGTTGAACAGGAAAAAAAAAAATCACAGAGAAATCACCATAAGGGCTGCTTTGCATTTTTAATTAAGAAACTAACATATGAATATATTTGCATATTATTGAGTCGCAGATTAAATCACGCATACATAATGAGCTGCTCTCCCTCCGCCTGCTCTCTGCTTAACGCTGCTTTGGCAAGCTGCGCTTCTGACGGATGCCAGACACACAAGTGTTCCCAAACACACCTTCTCCTGACGC
>NW_013953164.1:81003-82128 GCF_001266775.1 Austrofundulus limnaeus
GAGACACACACAGACACACACACACACACACACACACACACACTTACAGAACCTCTCCAAACACTTTGGGAATCTTTGTGTCGCAGGAAAATTAGCGTCTGATTTTTGTTCTGTCAGATCCGAGTCAGGCTTCTGATCCTGATTACAAACTCTGTTTGTCGTCGTTCAGCTGAAGTTTTAACTTTTTATTTTTAATCAGGTTCAACGAGGGCAAAAAAAAAGGTCCTAAACGTCCTTCGTTCATTTTCAAAGAAGTTAAAATGTTATAAAACAGATGTGAGGAGATCAGTTCTGGACGGGAGCAGATGTGAAACCTGTAGATTCCTAATGCTTCAGCTGCCCATGCACCCCCATACCATCAGAGAGGCAGGTTTCTGAACCGTGTGTAGATAACAGCCTCCCGTGTGTGGAGGACCTGGTGTCAGAGGTTCTGGATGGTTCTGACCTGTCCTCGTGTTTTTAGGAAAATCAAAATAATCCTATTTTTTACTCAAAGTTTCGATGTTTAATTTGTTTACTTTGTTTGTTTGTTTGTTTATAAAATACGAGCTTTAAAAATCTTCCAGTCGTAGTAAAAACCAGCATTAATGGAAGCCCAGGTCCAGGTAATTGTTTGGTGTCGGTCCCGGTAACGACCCACAATCCCTCGGGCCTTTTTCCCGCCGCAGCACAAGTGATAATAAGAGGGGCTCAGGTGGAGCCGCACCTGGTTACTGTTAAACACAACGAGCCGGCTCGGATCAGAACCGTCCATCTTCCCTGACCTGACACGGTCAGGAGCTTCTGCAGAAAACACCAGGATCCTGGGCGACCAGGCGCCGTCGTGTTTGTCTGTTAGCAAAATATTTCATAAACCGCTGAACMCTTTTTAATGAAACTTTCAGGAYATGTTTACTGAACGAGTTTCTTCAAACTGATCGATTTTCAAAGTTAAATAAATTCAAAATGGCCGCCACTGATGATAAATTTACAAAAACAACAAATGAGTCAGTTTTACAGAAACTGAGCTGAATTTCTGAGTGGTTGTAGCTGAGACTGATCCCAACACAAACACTGAGCTGGCAGAGACTTCAGCTTCTCTTTTTATTAAACAACTGAAATAATAAGAAGCTGGCGCACCAATAT
>NW_013953164.1:88123-89460 GCF_001266775.1 Austrofundulus limnaeus
GTGATGCTGTAATTCTGAGTGTTTTATGTGCTGCAGAACAGGAACCTGCTGTAAAACAGCAATTATGCTGAGTCAGGCTTGATTTTTAGTAATCTTTTCCTGTTAAATAAATAAATCAAATSAAAGAGACCAGGAAGGAGTCAAAGAGCAAAAAAAGAAAGAGAAAAGATGAGTGGAAAATAGAGAGAAAAAAAGAGGAAATAGAAGTGCAGGAGGAGGAGGTGTGTTGAAGAGAAGTGGAAACAGTGAATATTGACTTAGAAGAAGCTCACTGTAAAGTTCACTGTAAAAAAGGATTTCAGTGTCTGGTGAAAATTAATCATTTAAATCAGAATCGTCATAGACACTGCTCCAAATATCCATTATTTATTTATGTAACACAATCATTAGATACACATCTACGACTCTTAAATATTTCCATTTCAAGATGGCCGCCACAGCTAATCAAACCTAGCCAACAGGAATGGCTGTAGCTCTGAATATTTAGCTGATGCTGAGCTAAAGTTTGGTGTGGCAGTAGCTGAGTCCTCTCAAACACATAATCTTAGCAGTAGCATGTATGTCATACAAAGTATCATTTATTAGMTGTTTTATTTTCAGTTTTAACAAAAAACAGCCATTTTGGGTCTTCATGTAATTTTCGTCTAAAGCTCTGAAACGATACACATTCTGGACCTTTGGTTTTAAGTTTACGTATTAAGTAAATTTTACAGTTGAATTTGTTCAAATTCCAACGGTGTTTCCATAACTAGCTCAGCGTTTATGTGAGCTCAGCCGCTTCGCACATTTATAAAAAAATTTACGGAACAGTTCATTTATATATCCTGATAATAGAGTGAAATAGATGGTGTAACAACTGGCTAGGACCTAGCATTAGCATCGTAGCATTTTGCTACTGTGGCATTGGAAACTACCCTATCCCCCCAATTTTCTTGTTGACACTACCAGAGGGCCACACTTACCCAAATGTAACAAAACTGCCATTTTAAAAATGTTTGTGTATTTATGTTTATTAAAGCAACACAAAATTAAATACATATATAACAGCTGAACTTGTTTAATAAATATGAACATAAACTGAAACAAACAAAGCACTTTTTAGTGAGCTGAAGTGGAACGACAGACGCCTCGAGGTTAGACTCTTGTGTGTTTAGGTCTAAGWTTATGTTTTTGTAACTTCAGTATATTTCTCATATTTAGCTTTGTGCAACATGTTGAAGTGGTGACTTATATTGAAATCCTTCAGGTCAGACAGCCTCTTTAAAGTGTAACTTACCCCCCTGTGAAAAGATAACTCTGCCCCAAGGCGAAATTTGAAAAATGCATCAAAGTGGGTA
>NW_013953164.1:91246-93391 GCF_001266775.1 Austrofundulus limnaeus
TATGTATATATATGTACAGTATATATACATATATACATGGTGAAATTGGACCAATTTGTTTTTCCTGTGGACAACAACGTCTGCGCATGCGCTTTGAATATTTCCCCCTCTTCCACGTGCGCCGCTGTAGGAGAAGAGGGAGGGGTGGGCTGTTCCCTCCTCCCCCCTCCTCCTCTCTCCGCTCCCCTCCCTCCGCCTACTTTGCATATTCCGCGTGCCTCGGCGCGGACATATGGGGGAAAATGCAACTGAAGGAATTGTCGGCGGGAGGAAAAAAAGGCGAGCGGAGCGACAGTTGGAGCTGACGGACAACAACAACAAAAATAGATTTAATTAAATTATAATAAAAAGCGCCTCCAGGAAAAGTTTTTCTTTTTTACTTAAAATAAAAAAAAGCCCTGGAGCTACGGTGGAGAGAACCGGGAGAGCGAACCAGAAGTCTGAATCTGCTCCGGCGAGGAGAGGAGCGGAACCATGTACTGCGCGTACACCATCCCGGGGGTGACCGGCAGCCCGCTCATGTACTACTACAACGGGAAGGCGGTAAGAGAGGCAGCCTGTCTCCTCCGGGAGCTTCACTTTGTCCGCTGACCTCCTCGAACGCTCCTCTGATCCGCTCCAGGAGGAGAGCCGCTCCGCTCCGCGGCTCTCCTCCTGGAGCGCAGCGAGGAGCGTTCGAGGCGGTCAGGAAAAAAAGCTGCTGTCGCTGTTTTCACCTGAACTAAAACTACTAAATATTTTATAAAACTTAATTTACTCCACAAATATACAAATCAAATATTCTAACATGTTTTTTAAATCCGTTTTGATGCTCCAGCTTTATTTAAAATCATTAATCTTTGTTTTCCAATTTTTTTAATGAACCTGAACGCCTCAAAATTAAACCTGAGGAAAGCTTTTTACTTTTCAACTATTTCCCCTTTTTTTCTGCTGTTTTTATAACTTTTAATCAATATATTTGTTTTCTTTTATTAAACACAGATTTTACCTCAATCCCTGCTGTAATCTGGGCCTAATAATCTCTGTATTAAAGGCCCAGTTAGAGCCAACCTGTGGTTGAAATGTGCTTTATTTTCTCAGGGATTTCACTTCTGTAAATGCTGAAATTATTATTTATTTCTGCCTCTCTCTGTGCCATATAAGGTCATTTTATTGTTTAAACAGAAACATGTAATTATCTCATAAATCCGGGTTAGAAAAATGTGATTTTACGCTCTGACCTCAGGTGAACCCACACCTGTAAAACATTTTTACAGAGGGGAGAAGGGACGCAGGAAAGGTGGATTTAACTCTTTTTTTTCTCACAAAAAAAAACAAATAAAAGCGTGGGGAAGGCCCAGGAGTCTCAGGTGCACCTGATTGGGACTTCCTGCAGACCCACCTGTCGGCGAATCCTCGTTTGAACGCCGTGTTTCCAGAGCCGATGCGACAGGAAGTGCAGGGAGGAGTTATTAGTAGTTTTTTTATTTATGTTTTTGTCGTTTTGTTGGATTTTTTCCAGAGAACTAACCGGTTTGATTGGAATAAATCGTTTTGTTGTTCAGGTTGTAAACGGGCCTGGGCTCCACCTTKTCGGCGCCGGACGGTGCACCTGTCTCAGTCCGGACCGAGCCGGGCCTCCTGGCTTCGACCCTGAACGTCRCGGCGGCTGCGGCGTCGTCTGTTTGTTCGTGGCGCTGGCGCTTTGTTCGGCTGCTGGATGGCACATTGTGTCGCGGGTGTTGATCCGGTGCCAAGCTGCTGCTTTTCAGGCCTGGGTTTAACCCCCCCGGACCCCCCCTCCTCACTGCGCCCCTGCCTGTTCACACACACCGAAACAACAACACAAACGCATCGTTCTCCCTCCTCAGACGCCGATGTTTTAAATATTTTTATCAGGTTTTATAGGAGGTCCTGCCGGTCCTGTTGCTGCAGGTCTTGGCGGGCCGGAGAATGGGGGTCTGGAGCAGAACCGCTGCCCGGTCCGGGGAGGTGGGGGGGCTCTGCACAGCGGCTGTCGGCTCGCTAACTGAAGCTGCGGCGGCTTAATGAGGCGGCAGGAAGGAGCTGAGCTAAAAACAAAAGGCCTCATTGAGGCGGCCGGCTGTTATTATGCTAACACAGGCTGCTTTAATTACAACCAAAAAAATAACGCTTCAAAAAAAC